>NC_057806.1:549735102-549858796 GCF_018294505.1 Triticum aestivum
AACTATTTTTGAAATCAGCGTAACACACGAACTTTCTCCAAATTCATGAACTTTTTTCAAAATTTGTGACTTTTTTAGAAGCTCAACAGTCAAAGCTCATTGTTTAGATTAATCATTTTTAAGATTAATATTTTTCCAAAGTTAACCATCAACTGGTCAACCTGTCAGTGTCTCACTCGAGCGAGGGTAGTGAACGAGCCAAGTTAGGGAGCGAAAGGGCGTACTTGCTCCTGGGCCAGCTCACAGCACACCTGCATGAGCGCCAGGTCATGAAGTAGCACTCAAGGCGCTCAAGAGAACCAAATAAGGCCTTAACTACTAGTCTTGCAGTACTTAAAATAGTGGGGGCAGGCCGCAAAACTATCCCTAGGAAATGGGAACCCGGCCCACCAGGTCAACCCTATTAAATAGGAGTCGGTCTCCTTGACAACAACAAGCCGCCGCTATATAAGATTTATTAGAAAAGACGAAACTTGCACCGACCATTGGCCCCGCCCCATGTCCTTCCCCACCAGACACGCAAGATGTCAACGTCGGCCTCCTCCGCCTAGGATAACCCGCCTTCTAATGGTAAGTCCCATGGTGTCCCCTATGTTTTCCTCTTTTTTTCTATTCTTGGCTTGTACCGGAACGAAGTGTGGAGTTGATGTGGTAGAGAATGAAGAGATGTGTGCGGGAGCAATGAACTGCGTGGCTGCCATCGGTGGTCGATGAGACTGTTGTCGACGGGGGAGAGTGTTGCGTGCAGCTGCCATCGGTGGTCGACAACGCTTGAATGGGGAGAGGGAAAGGGAGCTTGTGGAGTCCATGCTGGTAGGGAAGGAGAGGAGAAGGAGGGAGTGGGCGCTATTGCTGGTCGACGACTCGCTTGCCATGGAAGGGTCTAGTAATGCGGTGGTGTGCTAGACGAGGGAAGAAAGCGGCAGAGGGCACCACATGTAGAGGCTGTCGCTGGCATCAGCTTTTTGTGGGTCAATAATTCGTCGACGACTGGGATGAAGCGGCGGAAGGCTGGATGACTGGGACGAAGCGGCCGCGGTCTTGATATATATCTATTTATACAAAATTTTATATTTACTATACAACTGTATTAAGGTGTATAATTTTTCATTACTTATTTGACATAGTTAAAAACAAAACAAAGTTAAATATTATTTTTATTTTTTATTTTTTATATATTTGTAATGTATATCATTGGAAAATATTCATGTATTGCATTGAATTCAATTTGTACTCTGTAATATTTTTTTATCTTTCTGATACTTGCATAGATTATGTAGTTTATACATATCCATGTTAGATATCTCTAAAACATATGGTATAACAAATATTGTAATAGTGTGGTTGTACTATATGTTTAGGAAAATACGTCTGTATAAAATTATAGACTACAAATTTAATCATATGTGACAGACTGCTTCAGATATAATCTTTTTTTGAGCGCACATTTGCAAAATTAATCATATATTTATTAAACCATATGTGAGGGATTACACAATGTACAAATTTAACCATATATTTATTAAACCATATGGTTTAACGATGTACTTGTATATACTCTTTCTTTAAAAGAAATAATGAGTGTACATTTATACACCCATGTACTCATCTAGATCTGTCCATGGTCTACAAGACAGCTTCGATTAGCATGAATGCATTTAAAGCTTGTTTGGGACTGCTCTGCTTCTTAAAATCCACCTCCACTCTAGAAAACACTAGCCAAACGGGGTAGTTCCAAAATATACCGCTCCGCAAAAAATTAGAACCAGGGTACAACTCCTAATTTTCTATGAAGCTCTTTAATAGGTGCTCCAAAAAAATCTAGAAGCTGAAGCGGGGGGAAATTACACATCGATGCCACCAGTAAATGGATACCTCTTCGTTTCTCCCCCTCATCTAATCAAATATATCCTTTCCACCAAATTACCCATTCATGAAGCTGAAGCTAGATGAAAGCCAAACGGTCTCTTTGGTAGTGCTACAATTTCTGTATGAAACTACTCCAAAGTGAATTTGATGAAGTGAAACTTATTTTGATGAAACAGAGCAGTGCCGAACAGACCCTTATATGTTGGTTGAGTTGTTTTACATTGGTGTGCTCAGCTTCCATTGTGGTTACTTCCAACCGAAACACATGAGGACGCCATTTATGCCATCTCGATCACTGTGACTGGTCTTCTCCCGATCCTGTACTTCTGAATGTTCAGGCGTTCCGTTTTGAGTCTTCATTTATACATGCATGTAAGCATGTCCCTTACTTTATAGTCAAATTTACCATTTAAATGCATGCAATTGGTGGAGACTGTGGGAGAGAGAGAGAGAGAAAATAGTAATAAAGAAAGATAAAAGGTGATTTGACGTGGGCCACATCCTATGTGGAGAGTTGCTCGGACATCCCCACATTACTAGGGAAAAGCCTAAAAGTAGCACGGGTCTAATGCGTAATAGTTGTGCGGGTAGTGCTACTAATACGACGCTATAACTAACGCTTAGTAGTAGCGGGTTTCGACCCGTGCTACTGCTATCTAGGTGTTCATCGCCAAAACGTACTGCTGCTAATATCTGTAGCGCCCTAGTATAAAAAGCGCTACTGCTAAGACCTCGCTGCTGCTAAAGCTATACTCCACGCTACTGTTATTAGTTTCTGAAAAAAATCTGCTACATATTTTGTGCTGCTGAATTTTGTTTAGGGTTTTATACAATAGTCTCTAGCATATCATAAAAATACAAATAGTCTCATCAAATCGACCATGTCATCATCATAATCATCATCCAACACAAAATGATGTTTCTTGTCATCATCTCAAAATAAAGATACAAGTTATGACGTGTCTCGAATACTTGCAACTATATCGTTATCCATCTAAACAATGATGTAGACAAGAAGAGCTATCACTATGAGTGAGAGCGGAACTATGCAGTATATGAGGCGACTGTTATGAGTCCTCTCTCGCGCTAGCGTGAACCTCCAATAACTAGCTTCTGCTTCTTGTCTGCTTTTGAACCCTTTATGACCAAGCTCTACTGATAAGTAGCTGTAGCACCGCCTTTTAACCAGCACTATTGATAAGCTTATGTGTATAAGGTTTTCCCTAGTACTGCCATATTTTATGTGATATGGGGATTTGCAGACAACCTGGTCATATGAGAACAAAGTGAGGGGCTCGGTTGAGGGACTTTTTTCGTTCTCTCTCCTATCTGGACAGTGGCCGGGTTGTCCCTTCGGATCATATGAGGAGGAGTTGGGTGGTCTGGTTGTATATTCTCTAAGTTGTTATAGCTTACTGCATGCACACATTTCTAGGGTTATATATCTATACTAATGCAAGTGGCACCATTATTCTTACTAGTGGTTCGGGCAAGGATGGCAGCGGGCATGGCCACATGTTGTTCGACAATATGTCCCAGGAATACCGATACATTCTTTACCCATGTGACATTTGTATTGGTTGATTCATTTGTTGCACATACCTTTTGATTAATCTCGTAGGACAACAGTTCACTTGCGATGCATATTGTAGGACAAAATACTACTAAACATGATAAATGATGGTCTAAGAGGCTTTCCATTTTAACATTGGGGATACCAATTCCCCTTTGTTTGAAGTCGGGCAAACATCGCAAACTAAAAAGAGAAAAGTGGTGAAGCCAAGAGATCTAGCATTCACACGATTTGAAGACGTTTTGTTGGCTGAATGTTGGTTGGCCGCAAGCATGGATCCGTTATTTAGAACCGAGCAAAAAGGTGTTAAATATTTCAAAAAATTCACAAAATTTACCATGAGCAAAAACACTATTGTTGGGGAACGTAGTAATTTCAAAAAATTTCCTACGCACACGCAAAATCATGGTGATGCACAGCAACGAGAGGGGAGAGTGTTGTCTACGTACCCTCGTAGACCGGAAGCAGAAGCGTTATAACAACGCGGTTGATGTAGTCGTACGTCTTCACGGCCCGACCGATCAAGCACCGAAACTACGACACCTCCGAGTTTTTGCACACGTTCAGCTCGATGACGATCCCCGGACTCCGATCCAGCAAAGTGTCGGGGATGAGTTCCGTCAGCACGACGGCGTGGTGATGATCTTGATGTTCTACCGTCGCAGGGCTTCGCCTAAGCACCGCTACAATATTATCGATGATTATGGTGGAGGGGGGCACCGCACACGGCTAAGAGATCAATGATCAATTGTTGTGTCTCTGGGGTGCCCCTTTGCCCCCGTATATAAAGGAGTGGAGGAGGGGGGCGACCAAGGAGGGTGGCGCGCCCAAGGGGGGAGTCCAACTCCCACCGGGAGTAGGACTCCCCTTTTTCCTATTAGGAGTAGGAGAGGGATGGAAAAGGAAGGAGGGAGGAAGGAAAGGGGGGGGGGGCTCCCAATTCGGAATGGGCTTGGGGAGGGCGCCCCCTCCCTTGCTCCTTTCCCCTCCTTTCCACTAAGGCCCAATAAGGCCCATATACCTCCCGGGGGGTTCCGATAACCTCCCGGTGATCCGGTATTGTCCCAATCTTACCCGGAACCTTTCTGGTGTCCAAATACAGTCGTCCAATATATCAATCTTTATGTCTCGACCATTTCGAGACTCCTCGTCAAGTCCGTGATCACATCCGGGACTCCGAACAACCTTTGGCACATCAAAATATATAAACTCATAATGAAACTATCATCGTAACGTTAAGCGTGCGGACCCTACGGGTTCGAGAACAATGTAGACATGACCGAGACACGCCTCCGTTCAATAACCAATAGCGGAACCTGGATGCTCATATTGGCTCCTACATATTCTACGAAGATCTTTATCGGTCAGACCGCATAACAACATACGTTGTTCCCTTTGTCATCAGTATGTTACTTGCCCGAGATTCGATCGTCGGTATCTCAATACCTAGTTCAATCTCGTTACCGGCAAGTCTCTTTACTCGTTTCGTAATACATCATCTTGCAGCTAACTTATTAGTTGCATTGCTTGCAAGGCTTAAGTGATGTGTATTACCGAGAGGGCCCAGAGATACCTCTCCGACAATCGGAGCCACAAATCCTAATCTTGAAATACGCCAACCCAACATGTACCTTTGGAGACACCTGTAGAGCACCTTAATCACCCAGTTACGTTGCGACGTTTGGTAGCACACAAAGTGTTCCTCCGGTAAACGGGAGTTTGCATAATCTCATAGTCATAGGAACATGTATAAGTCATGAAGAAAGCAATAGCAACATACTAAACTATCGGGTGCTAAGCTAATGGAATGGGTCATGTCAATCACATCTTTCTCCTAATGATGTGATCCCGTTAATCAAATGACAACTCATGTCTATGGTTAGGAAACATAACCATCTTCGATTAACGAGCTAGTCAAGTAGAGGCATACTAGTGACACTTTGTTTGTGTATGTATTCACACAAGTATTACATTTCCGGTTAATACAATTCTAGCATGAATAATAAAAATTTATCATGATATAAGGAAATAAATAATAACTTTATTATTCCCTCTAGGGCATATTTCCTTCAGTCTCCCACTTTCACTAGAGTCAATAATCTAGATTACACAGTAATGATTCTAACACCCATGGAGCCTTGGTGTTGATCATGTTTTGCTCGGGGAAGAGGCTTAGTCAATGGGTCTGCTACATTCAGATCCGTATGTATCTTGCAAATCTCTATGTCTCCCACCTGGACTAGATCCCGGATGAAATTGAAGCGTCTCTTGATGTGCTTGGTTCTCTTGTGAAATCTGGATACCTTTGCCAAGGCAATTGCACCAGTATTGTCACAAAAGATTTTCATTGGACCCGATGCACTAGGTATGACACCTAGATCGGATATGAACTCCTTCATCCAGACTCCTTCGTTTGCTGCTTCCGAAGCAGCTATGTACTCCGCTTCACATGTAGATCCCGCCACGACGCTTTGTTTAGAACTGCAGCAACTGACAGCTCCACCGTTTAATGTAAATACGTATCCGGTTTGCGATTTAGAATCGTCTGGATCAGTGTCAAAGCTTGCATCAACGTAACCATTTACGATGAGCTCTTTGTCACCTCCATATACGAGAAACATATCCTTAGTCCTTTTCAGGTATTTCAGGATGTTCTTGACCGCTGTCCAGTGATCCACTCCTGGATTACTTTGGTACCTCCCTGCTAGACTTATAGCAAGGCACAGATCAGGTCTGGTACACAACATTGCATACATGATACAGCCTATGGCTGAAGCATAGGGAACATCTTTCATTTTCTCTCTATCTTCTGCAGTGGTCGGGCATGGAGTCTTACTCAACTTCACACCTTGTAACACAGGCAAGAATCCTTTCTTTGCTTGATCCAT
Organism: Triticum aestivum; assembly: GCF_018294505.1. Classification (NCBI taxonomy): domain Eukaryota; kingdom Viridiplantae; phylum Streptophyta; class Magnoliopsida; order Poales; family Poaceae; genus Triticum; species Triticum aestivum. Next base: position 549,741,433 of record NC_057806.1, read on the forward strand.
TTTGAACTTCTTCAAAACTTTGTCAAGGTATGTGCTTTGTGAAAGTCCAATTAAGCGTCTTGATCTATCTCTATAGATCTTAATGCCCGATATGTAAGTAGCTTCGCCGAGGTCTTTCATTGAAAAACTCTTATTCAAGTATCCCTTTATGCTATCCAAAAATTCTATATCATTTCCAATTAGCAATATGTCATCCACATATAATATCAGAAATGCTACAGAGCTCCCACTCACTTTCTTGTAAATACAGGCTTCTCCAAAAGTCTATACAAAACCAAATGCTTTGATCACACTATCAAAGCGTTTATTCCAACTCCGAGATGCTTGCACCAGTCCATAAATGGACCGCTGGAGCTTGCACACTTTGTTAGGTCCTTTTGGATCGACAAAACCTTCCGGCTGCATAATATACAACTCTTCTTCCAGAAATCCATTCAGGAATTCAGTTTTGACATCCATCTGCCAAATTTCATAATCATAAAATGAGGCAATTGCTAACATGATTCGGACAGACTTAAGCATCGCTACGGGTGAGAAGGTCTCATCGTAGTCAATTCCTTGAACTTGTCGAAAACCTTTTGCGACAAGTCGAGCTTTGTAGACAGTAACATTACCGTCAGCGTCAGTCTTCTTCTTGAAGATCCATTTATTTTCAATTGCTTGCCGATCATTGGGCAAGTCAACCAAAGTCCACACTTTGTTCTCATACATGGATCCCATCTCAGATTTCATGGCTTCAAGCCATTTTGCGGAATCTGGGCTCACCATTGCTTCTTCATAGTTCGGAGGTTCATCATGATCTAGTAGCATGACTTCTAGAACAGGATTACCGTACCACTCTGGTGCGGATCTTACTCTGGTTGATCTAGGAGGTTTAGTAGTAACTTGTTCTGAAGTTTCATGATCATCATCATTAGCTTCCTCACTAATTGGTGTAGGTGTCACAGAAACCGGTTTCTGTGATGTACTACTTTCCAATAAGGGAGCAGGTATAGTTACCTCATCAAGTTCTACTTTCCTCCCACTCACTTCTTTCAAGAGAAACTCCTTCTCTAGAAAGGATCCATTCTTAGAAACAAATGTCTTGCCTTTGGATCTGTGATAGAAGGTGTACCCAACAGTCTCCTTCGGGTATCCTATGAAGACACATTTCTCTGATTTGGGTTCGAGCTTATCAGGTTGAAGCTTTTTCACATAAGCATCGCAACCCCAAACTTTTAGAAACGACAACTTTGGTTTCTTGCCAAACCATAGTTCATAAGGCATCGTCTCAACAGATTTTGATGGTGCCTTATTTAACGTGAATGCGGCCGTCTCTAAAGCATAACCCCAAAACGATAGCGGTAAATCTGTAAGAGACATCATAGATCGCACCATATCAAGTAAAGTACGATTACGACGTTCAGACACACCATTATGTTGTGGTGTTCCGGGTGGCGTGAGTTGCGAAACTATTCCGCATTGTTCCAAATGTAAACCAAACTCGTAACTCAAATATTCTCCTCCACGATCAGATCGTAGAAACTTTATTTTCTTGTTACGATGATTTTCAACTTCACTCTGAAATTCTTTGAACTTTTCAAATGTTTCAGACTTACGTTTCATTAAGTAGATATACCCATATCTGCTTAAATCATCTGTGAAGGTGAGAAAATAAAGATATCCGCCACGAGCTTCAACATTCATTGGACCACATACATCTGTATGTATGATTTCCAACAAATCTGTTGCTCTCTCCATAGTACCGGAGAACGGCGTTTTAGTCATCTTGCCCATGAGGCACGGTTCGCAAGTACCAAATGATTCATAATCAAGTGGTTCCAAAAGTCCATCAGTATGGAGTTTCTTCATGCGCTTTACACCGATATGACCTAAACGGCAGTGCCACAAATAAGTTGCACTATCATTAGCAACGCTGCATCTTTTGGCTTCAACATTATGAATATGTGTATCACTACTATCGAGATTCATCAAAAATAGACCACTCTTCAAGGGTGCATGACCATAAAAGATATTACTCATATAAATAGAACAACCATTATTCTCTGATTTAAATGAATAACCGTCTCGCATCAAACAAGATCCAGATATAATGTTCATGCTCAATGTTGGCACCAAATAACAATTATTTAGGTCTAATACTAATCCCGATGGTAGATGTAGAGGTAGCGTGCCGACCGCGATCACATCGACTTTGGAACCATTTCCCACGTGCATCGTCACCTCGTCCTTCGCCAGTGTTCGCTTAATCCTTAGTCCCTGTTTCGAGTTGCAAATATTAGCAACAGAACCAGTATCAAATACCCAGGTGCTACTGCGAGCTCTAGTAAGGTACACATCAATAACATGTATATCACATATACCTTTGTTCACCTTGCCATCCTTCTTATCTGCCAAATACTTAGGGCAGTTCTGCTTCCAGTGACCAGTCTGCTTGCAGTAGAAGCACTCAGTTTCAGGCTTAGGTCCAGACTTGGGTTCTTCTCCTAAGCAGCAACTTGCTTGCTGTTCTTCTTGAAGTTCCCCTTCTTCTTCCCCTTGCCCTTTTTCTTGAAACTAGTGGTCTTGTTGACCATCAACACTTGATGCTCCTTCTTGATTTCTACCTCCGCAGCTTTTAGCATTGCAAAGAGCTCAGGAATTGTCTTATCCATCCCTTGCATATTATAGTTCATCACGAAGCTCTTGTAGCTAGGTGGAAGTGATTGGAGAATTCTGTCAATGACGCAATCATCTGGAAGATTAACTCCCAGTTGAATCAAGTGATTATTATACCCAGACATTTTGAGTATATGCTCACTGACAGAACTATTCTCCTCCATCTTGCAGCTATAGAACTTATTGGAGACTTCATATCTCTCAATCCGGGCATTTGCTTGAAATATTAGCTTCAACTCCTGGAACATCTCATATGCTCCATGACGTTCAAAACATCGTTGAAGACCTGGTTCTAAGCCGTAAAGCATGGCACATTAAACTATCGAGTGGTCATCAGTTTTGCTCTCCCAGACGTACTTAACATCGTCAGTCATTCACTTTGTCCCATTGTTAGATGAAATTGAATGGGAAACCAACATGGCAAACAGTCCTTGAGAACATCCAAAATGGCGCCAAGAAGATGAAGAAAAATATGGATCTAGCTCCAATCAATCAATTGGATTGAATGACGAAGAAATGAAAAATGATTGGGTGGACATAGAAGTATCGATGCCAAAGAGGAACTAGCAATTGATGGGAAACAAGTGGGAGAAGGAAAGGATCGCATGTGCTGGCGCGACAAGCAAAATTTCCTCCACTTGGATGGGCATTTTTCCGCCAAGGAGGTGAAGAAGGAGGAGATGTACAAGATCTTCATAGATATGAAAATGGAGAAGATGATGTTCAACCAGGAGAGGTTGAATTTGGAGAGGAAGACAATAGAATTGGAGACGCAAGAGAAGTATATATGCAAAATGTGAGCTTCAAAAGGCGGCAACATTGCAAGAAATTGAGAGAGGGGGGAGGGAGAGAGAGAAGTTGTGTTCTGCGGGAGAGAGAGAGAGAGAGAGAGAGAGAGAGAGAGAGAGAGAGAGAGAGAGAGAGAGAGAGATGGAGGAGTCCAGGATCATATTGCCGGACACTTGCATCTTGGATGATGAAAGCAAGAAGTCGTTGATCGACATGAAGAAGAGGATCAATGAGTGCAACGATGGAGGTGTTTGATTTAGTCGTGTATCGCCTATCCATGTTTGAATTCCAAAATTTTATGTTGATATGTAATAAATTGTTGGATTGTCATTTATTTTGTATCATCAAATTGTTGAATTGAGGATGAATTTGTGCTATATTATCGACGTGCATAGATTTGCTGTAGGAGATATGCCCTAGAGGCACTAATAACTGTTGTTATTTATGTCCAGGTTTGTAATTAATGTTTATGTTCTATGCCATAACTCTAATTGTCCTTGAGCCCGTATATCCATAAAGGACCAGCGAAAAACTCATGTGCATGTGTGGAATAATAAATGGAAAATATATATTCTTAGTCGTGCCTCTAAGACTAGCTCAAGCGTTACACGACGGTTACGTTTTCTTGATCATGGGCATGACTATGCCGGCAATTTTGAGTACATAATGTTAGAAGAACACTTGTGTTGAATCGGCCCATATTGATATTATTCTGTGAGATACATTCCTCAAGAGTTACTGGTTTTATAACACAGAGAAAGTTAGCGTTTGCATAATTCCTTAGACCATGAGAGTATCGAGTTCCTTCATGCTTGCTTCATGAACTTTGGGATTAGTTAAACATCATCTGTAACAGGAGTGGCTATTATGGCGGCTTTCGGGTTCATGGAAAAGTATGACAAAGGACTTGATTGACGGAAATATGCCATAGAGGCAATAATAAAATAGTTATTTATATTTCCTTATATCATGATAAATGTTTATTATTCATGCTAGAATTCTATTAACTGGAAACTTGATACATCTGTGGATACATAGACAAAACACAATGTCCCTAGTAAGCCTCTACTAGACTAGCTCATTAATCAAAGATGGTTAAGTTTCCTGACCATAGACATGTGTTGTCATTTGATGAACGAGATCACATCATTAGGAGAATGATGTGATGGACAAGACCCATCCGTTAGCTTAGCATAATGATCGTTAAGTTTTATTGCTATTGCTTTCTTCATGACTTATACATATTGCTTTGACTAGAGAGTATGCAACTCCTAGATACCGGAGGAATACCTTGTGTGCTATCAAACATCACAACGTAATCGGGTGATTGTAAAGAAGCTCTATAGGTATCTCCGAAGGTGTTTGTTGGGTTGGCATAGATCGAGATTAGGATTTGTCACTCAGAGTATCGGAGAGGTATCTCTGGGCCCTCTCGGTAATGCACATCATGATAAGCCTTGCAAGCAATGTGATTAATGAGTTAGTTGCGGGATGATTCATTACAGAACGAGTAAAGAGACTTGCCGGTAACGAGATTCAACTAGGTATGAAGGTACTGACGATTGAATCTCAGGTCAGTAACATACCGATGACAAAGGGAATAATGTATGTTGTCAATACAGTTTGACCAATAAAGATCTTCGTAGAATATGTGGGAACAAATACGAGCATCCAGGTTCCGCTATTGGTTATTGACCGGAGAAGAGTCTCGGTCATGTCTACATAGTTCTCAAACCCATAGGGTCTGCACGCTTAATGTTTGATGACAATTTGTATTATATGAGCTATGTGATTTGGTGACCGAATGTTGTTTGGAGTCCCGGATGAGACCACGGACATGACGAGGAGTCTTGAAATGATCAAGAGGTAAAGATTGATATATTGGATGATAGTATTCGGACACCATGGTGAACTTACATCGTAATACCATCACCTCTGATTCGGATTGAGCACCATTGTGAACTTACATCGTAATACCATCACCTCGGATTCGGGTTGTCCATGGTGCACACTCACTCATGAGAACACAACACACATAGCCATCCTTTTCCCATGCGCGGCACAGGTGTGGTCCCTCTTGGGGTTGCAGCCCCCTCACTCCATCGTCCTTCTTTGGGATACTACAACACCGGCCGGCCTCGACATCAACATTTGGCCTACCGTGGGCCTGGCCATATTCTGGAAGCTGTGGGATTCCAGGAACGCTTGTGTTTTTCGCAATGAGTGTCACACACCACTAGATACTCTTCAGAACATTATTTCGGATTTTACACTTTGGGCCATTAGGTTTAAGGACCCCGTCAGTAGGGAGGCTGCCATGTCTTGGCGCATGTACCTCTCCTCTCGCTGTAACCTGTGATGTAACTTGCCCTTTGGGCCTTTGAGTAATATATACACGTGGGGATCCCCCCCTTCCCACCTGGTGATTGTTAACAAAAAATTAAAGAAAGAAACAAAGCAAAGGCCTGCACAACACGATCACATTACCAAGCTGAAGTTGGCCCGCTGCCAAAATGAGGTGAGTATAATGCAAGAAGAACTATGCCCATCCAACCCATGACGTGCTGGAAAACGACCAAAAAGCGATCCAAAATCAGTTCATTAAAGGAAGGACCCTAATATATGTGGGATGTCAGCTGCCCTTCAGCGAATGATTCGTTCGCTCATGGAGGCGCCCTCTAGTGAACGTCGGTGGGGATACCCTCCAGCAATTCGTTCGCTCTAGCACGGCCCCTGGTTGACCTAGAGGTTCTTTTAACCCCTTCTTGTGTGAAAAAATGTTGTCAACAAAAAAAAGACCCTAATTGCCATGATCTGAATTATGAGAAAAATACCATGCTACTTTAAAAGCTATCATTTCTCTATTTTATAAATTTACAATGAGCATGACAAAAAAAGCTCGTGTGATCTACAAAATAAAATTGCCATGCAAAACTTCAAAAATGCCATTATCTAAATATCACACACAATGTTTTACTTTCAATGTTTTATCTGGATGAGCCCCAAGGAAAATTCTATACTTTTTTTCAAGAAAAATATCACACATGGTGAATCAAAGGAAAATTTGTCATCCCATTAAAATAATGCCATCCTCTCAAAATTAAAAATGCCTTCTTTTCTTTCTTTTCGATCAAAGGGGAGCACCCCCGGCTCCATTTTCATAGAAAACGAAACCAAACACGCATACAGGTCTTCTGGCAACGACACCAGGTTTCAAACACTGATCAAATATGGCAACAGCCGCCACTAGCAAAGATATTCTACCCCCTACTAGTAGTCTACTGGAGTATCAAAAGATAAAAGATTGGATAAAACTAGATCTCATCTAGAACTGGCTAAATCAGCTCATGGGGAAGAAGGCCACATGAACTTCTTCCACCAGCCTTGGGTTCTCTTTTACTTGCTCCAGGGTAGCACGCCCTCCATGTGACATCCCGTGGATGTTTTTGGACCAGGAAAGTTGTTCCGCAGTTTCACAGCATCTCAGTCTGGTTCCAGTTCCAGCGGTGATCTCAGCTTTCTCAACATGTGGTCTCTGAAGAGTTTCATCGCCCCTTCCTGTAGCTCCTTGTGCAGTTTCGTCCAGTCCCCCAAGTATGAACTTATCTTCTGCCAGACCTGTTTGATAGAAATCCATTTAGTTCTATTAAACTCAATGGAGTTTCTAGTATTCCACAGACCCCAAAGGACAGCAGAAGAAACTACATTCAGATGGGCAAATCTCTTCTCACAGAGCCAGCAAGCAGCTAACTCACCGAAAGAATGGAAAGTTTTATCAAAAATAATCTCTACCTCTTTCCACATTAACCTAGCAACCACACAGTCAAAAAAAAGATGGTGAACTGATTCTATTTCCTTACAGTGAACACATTCCAGAGGCTTGGGTATGCCTCTTTTTCTTAGGTTATCATAGGTCATAATTTTATTCTGTGAAAACAACCAAAGAAAACCCTGCACCCTGGGTGGTACTTTCAATCTCCACACCACAGGCGTGTAAATAGGTTGCACCCCTCTAAAGTTAATAATAGCATACAAAGACTTAGAGGAATAGATGCCTTTAGATTCATATTGCCAAATCAAATTATCTTCCTGGTCAGTAAAAGTAATCGATTTGGCAACGGATTCTAGATCAAACCATTGTTGCATTAACACCTCATCAAAATTCCTTCTAAAGGAAATTTTTAGGATATCTCCATCCCAGGTATCTGCAATGGTTTTGTTTTTCTCATTAACTATACAATACAAATCCCAAAATTGGATGGCAAGTGGGGAGTTACCGAACCAAATATCCTCCCAAAACCTAACAGATCTACCATTCCCAACAGACCATTTGTATCCCAGTTTAACTGCTTTCATAGCCCACATTACCCCTTTCCAAAATTGTGATGGGTGAGGGTCATTACAGCAAAGGATATTAGGTCTCTTGGTATTGTATTTGGAGTCCATAACTCTCTTCCAAAGAGAACCTTCACTAAAAATATATCTTTTAATCCAAGACCCTATTAAGCACAGGTTTAAATCCTGCAAATTCGGGATCCCCATGCCCCCAAATTCTTTTCTCATACACACAGATTGCCAGTTAGCTAAGTGAATTCTATGATTTCCTTCCTCGTCACTCCAGAGGCAATTAGCTAGTTGAGAGTTGACCAAAGTAATTGACCATTTAGGGAATTTTAAAAAGGATAGCATGTAAATAGGGATGCTGGCTAGGCAGGTTTTCACTAAAGTAACTCTGCCTAATAATGAAAGTAATTTACCCCTCCAGCTAGCCATCCTAGCCAGCATAGCATCAACAAGGGGTTGTAAATCTTCTCTCCTAAGTTTATCAAAATGCAAGGGAATCCCCAAATATTTGATAGGGAATTTCCCTTTAATACAATTGAATATGTCTAGAAACACCTGAGTTTCTGCCTCGTCCAGGTTAATGGGGACTAATTCACTTTTGTGATAATTTATGGACATGCCAGAAACTAGCTCAAAACAGGTCAAAGCCCACTTGAGGTTAACAGCAGTTCTATGATCATTATCTACAAAAAGTAGAGTGTCATCTGCATATTGCAAACAAATAATCCCTCCAGGGTGAAAATTAGGACACAAACCTCTAACCAGCCCTGTCTGTGAACCTTTAACTATCATTTTAGCAAAAACATCTACTACAAGGTTAAAGAGCAAAGGGGAGAAAGGGTCCCCTTGTCTCAAACCACTACTAGTAATAAAAAAATCACTCGCTTCACCATTCACCTTGACTCCAATGGATCCTTGCTGAGTTATGCTCTTAACCCAGTTGATCCACTTTCTACCAAAACCTCTAAGCTCAAGCACTTCATAAACAAAATCTAGATTAACCTTAACATAATATTTTTCATAATCTATTTTTAAAATCATCCCTTTCCTCCCAGAGGAATGTGTAGTATGCAGCACCTCACGTGCAGTGACTACACTCTCCAGGATGTATCTACCTCTAATGAAGGCAGATTGATTCTCAGAGATCAATTTACCAATTATCAAAGCTAATCTATTAGTCAAAACTTTGGTAAAAATCTTAAAACAACAATTAAGAAGACTAATAGGCCTAAATTTCCTCATATCTTTTGCCTCTTCTTCCTTAGGAATTAGAGTTATCATGGCAAAATTGAGTCTAAAAATGTCCAGGTCATGTTCAAACCATGCCTCAAACATGGCCACCAGATCCTCCTTAATAATATCCCAAAAGTTCTGAAAAAACATAAAAGGTAATCCATCAGGGCCAGGAGCCCCATCCGAATAAGAATCAAAAACAGCTTTTCTAATCTCCTCCTCTGTGAACCTGGCCTCTAATTTAATGTTGTCTTCTATACACACTTTCTCATCCGTATTGAAAAAGTCTTGCTTCAAAGCAATATCAGGCCTTGGTTCAGCTTTGAAGAGGTTCTTGTAGAAATCAACAGCTATTTTTATCATCTTAGATTGTTCAGACGTGGGTCCCTCAGGGCCCTCTAGTACCGAAATCATCTTTTTTCTCCTCCTTTGGTTAGCCACAGCTTGAAAATATGATGTGTTCCTATCTCCCTCTAAGATATCTCTATCTCTAGACCTCTGTCTAGCACTAGTTTCTTCTTTACACCAAATTTCCCCAAGTTCATGGAGAATCTCCTTCATTCTACCTCTATCTATATCATTCAGACCATTAGTTTCTGTCTGTACATCTATCCTATCATATTCTGCCATGAGAGCTTTCTTATGGTTTCTAAGGTAAGCCTCTAGGTTGGCACTCCAGCCTCTAGCAAGTCTTCTAAAAGCTCTCACTTTACTTTGCCAGACATCTACAGGGTTTGAGCTAAAACCCTTAGTATTCCAGGCCTTAATCACAATATCTCTAAAATCAGGTCTAGCTAGCCACCATTTCTCAAATTTAAAGCTCGCTTTCTTCACTGGTTCTCCACAGCCCGATTCCCATATGACAGGAGTATGGTCACTTCCAATTCTAGGGAGTACCCTAGCACTAGCTAAAGGAAAAGAAGCTTCAAATTTAGTAGTACAAAAAATTCTATCAATCCTGGACATAATCAGATCTGCCTAGTTATTTGCCCAGGTATACATTCTACCAGACATATTAATTTCTATTAAAGACCAAAAATCTATCCAAGAATTAAATTTATCAACCCACTTAAAATCTACTCTACCATTATTCTTATCAGTCTGATTTCTAACTAGATTGAAATCACCACCTACAATTGCAGGTCCCTCCTAGTTAAGGAAGCTGTGATGCAATTCAGAAATAAATTCTAGTTTACCTTCTTCGTAAGCAGGTCCATAGACTGTAGTAATCCTAGAAACTATCTCAGTATCTTTTTGGCACACCACTACATTAACTGAGAATTTAAGGATTTCCCAACTAATTACTTTAAAGATATCAAGATCTACACCTACCAAAATACCACCAGCAGCACCATTTGCAGGTAGCCACTTCCATTCAAAATTTCTATTTCCTAACAGGTTCTTAAGGAAGGAATTAGAAAAAGTTTCCTTTTTAGTCTCTTGGAAACCTATGTACGCAGGTCTTAAAGGAGTAATGGTATCTTCTATGCATTTGAGTCTACCAGGAGCCGCAACTCCTCTAATGTTCCAAAATATGTACCTCATTTTGGAGCTTTTCTCTCAGGGTGCTTGCCCTATCTATTTCTACCATCAGTTGTTCTCATTCTATCACAGCTACTTCTATCATCAAGCATACTATCATTTTCATCTAAAACAGATAAAGAGGCATTGTTGATCCTATGATCTAGATTCTCTCTAATTTCTACACCAAGAGAATCTGTCATATCTACTATTTCCTCAACAGGTAAGACATTAAAAGGGTTTGTATCAATTATACCTCTCACTGTTGTTTTTGGAATCTCCAAGTTTTTCCTCATTTTGAGCAGCTCAGCCTTCTCCATGATGGGTAAGTTGTCTTTCACTCTGTTGCTTTTTCTAGCAGCTTGTACTGGTCCCTAGGATCCCTGCTTTTTTGAAGTCTTTCTCTTCTTATATTCAAACATCACTGCTTCTTCCTCATAGGTGGGCATGATGTCATCAGGTAAGTAGACTTCCTCTTCCTCTTCCTCAACTACTTGTTCCATCCTCTCATTTTCCTCATGGTTTTTTGTTTCTACTAGACTGATGGAATCTTCAGTTTTGTCCAGTTCCTCACTCATCTCAACAAATAGGAATCTAGTAACTTCTATCTCAGGGTCTTCTATAGGCACTACTTCACTTCCCTCCTTCTGATCCTCACTTGTTTCTGTCCTCTCCTTCTCATCTCCTCTCTGGAATGCTTCCCACACAGCTTTCTCACTTAGTGGGGTCCATGTGTCAAATAGAGAGTGATTCCTCTGACCATTGGTGTTACCATTTCCAGCTCCATTCCTACTTTCATTCCCTCCAGCACTACAGGGTGGTCTTTGGGTGTTCTCATTACCATTCAAACTATCTTCAGTTTCCATGCCACTGTTGTTGTCTCTGTCTGTGTCTCCACCCCCATTCTGTTGCCCAGTACTTGTCTTCTTAAGTAATAAATTCCATATTCTTACCAATTAAAAATGGTATCCTCTTAATAACAAAATTATCATGTTATTAATAATAAAAAGTGTCATGATGTAAATAATAAACTGCCATGTGAGAAAATAAATAAAAAATTCCTAAAAAAATAGTAAATCCGGTGGAATTTTCAAATAAAAATCGAATTAAAGCACGAACTAGCATCAAATACATATGTAGCAGCTTAAACTCAATACTTCACAAAACCCAACCTACACTCCAAGACATTGACCCAACCTGCAGCACCATTGCCGCCTCGAGCACCACCGAGGGGTCACCACTCCAAAGATGGTGCCTCCAAGGAGGGAGGACGTCGAAGACACCGCCTCATCCAATTTGGCGAGGCGGATTTGGATCTTCACCCGAAGTGAGATCTTGGGGCTGGAGGGATGTTGGGCCTGCATAACAGGGACATGAAGGAGGAAAATGGCGTCCACCAGCGCCGCATTGTCAGAACCGAACAAGTTGCGCAAGACTTTCATCCGCAACACCACGACTACCTTTCCCGCAAAAAAACACCACGACTACCAGACTACAATAGTCAACGCCAAACATCGAGCAAGGTGCCAAGGCAATCATCGTCTGGTGAACACTCACACAACATCATGCATTGTGACCTACGTGACCAAGGCACACACCACCTCCCTCCGCTCCCAGAGCTACCACTCTGGCATCCTTGAAGTTCGACCAAGTCCCGCAGTGCCATGGCCGCCCACACCACGTCAAGGACCCCAACCGATATCAGCCGCACACACACCACCACACTGCCAGTTGTCCACTGAAGGAAAGTCATCGCACCCTCGGGCGGCCTCCCTCACGTCCTGCACAAGCCAGCCCACCCCCGCTAGACTAGGCCACCAATGCCACACCAGACACCACCATGCGTCGGTGGTCGTAGTTCTACCGGAGCTAGTTTCGTACCCCGCTCTAGCTAGTGGCAACCACGAGGCACATGGCCAAAGACAAAATCACACCAAAAGACCTCGCCTCAGGGCCACCGCCCCGGCGCTCGGCGACACTGAGCGACCGCCGACGAATGACCTACCTCCAAATGCAGCATGGACAAGGCACTACCGAGCAGGGTTCCCCCTACGTGCCCACGCCAAGAACCACGAACTCCTCCACTCAAGAGCTCGATGTGCACCTCTGCTTGTCAAACTTAAACAAGCTTGGCTTAGGGTAAACCCAAAACTTCAATTTTTTTGGAACAAAGGTAATATTCACATACATCATCCGTTCGACATGGCGCAATCAGTGTTGTTTGTTCGGATGCACCTGTCGTGACCCAACATAGCACTACATGATGTAGTATGCCAGTTGTTCATATAACGCCCATATAAGACACATCTCATGAACCTTATATCCCTCAGAGTGTACAATAGAAACATAGAGGGCCCAAACTATCATTATATTACAAACTTATTCAAACAAAGATCCGACATTCAAATGATTGAAACTACAGGTACCAAAATACAGGGTACCTCTATTGATCCTATGATTACTTATTGGGTTGAGATCATGCCTCACATGATCGGTCTGGCTGCTATTGCTATTCCTACATTACTCTTGCTGCTCTGGGTTTTCTCTTCCGTTGTCGGCTCCATAGACGATGACATAGTCCACTCCTTTGACTCCTCCTAAAAGATCAAGTTCGTCATAGAAGTACTACCCGGCAAGGTTGGGTCATCCAACATCTCCTCCAAGTAATCAGGTCTGGAGGGGTTTAAAAATACAAGGGGTGAGTATAAGAGGTACTCAACAAGTTCATAGATATCGTGGCGTGGATAAGCACAATAACTACTACTGATTCCAAAGAGGTCTCAGCAAAGATTTTGGAAGAAGTCATTCATTTTGTCCCATTGTTAGATGAAATTGAATGGGAAATCAACATGGCAAACGGTCCTTGAGAACATCCAAAATGGCGCCAAGAAGATGAAGAAAAAGATGGATCTAGCTCCAATCAATCAATTGGATTGAATGACGAAGAAGTGAAAAATGATGGGGTGGACATAGAATTGGCCATGCCAAAGAGGAACCCACAATTGATGGGAAACAAGTGGGAAAAGGTCAGGATCACATGTGCTGGCGTCGCAAGCAAAATTTCCTCCACTTGGATGGGCATTTTTCCGCCAAGGAGGTGAAGGAGGAGGAGATGTACAGGATCTTCATAGATATGCAAACGGAGAAGATGATGTTCGACCAGGAGAGGTTGAACTTGGAGAGGAAGATAATAGAATTGAAGAGGCAAGAGAAGTATATATGCAAAATGTGAGCTTCAATTGGCGGCAACATTGCAAGAAATTAAGAGAGAGGGGGGAGGGATATAGAGAAGTTGTGTCCTGAGAGAGAGAGGGAGAGAGAGAGAGAGAGAGAGAGATGGAGGAGTCCAGGATCATATTGCAAGACACTTGCATCTTGGATGATGAAAGCAAGAAGTGGTTGATCGGCTTGAAGAAGAGGATCAATGAGTGCAACAATGGAGGAGTTTGATTCAGTCATGTATCGCCTATCCATGTATGAATTCCAAACTTTTATGTTGATATGTAATAAATTGTTGAATTGTCGTTTATTTTGTATCATCAAATTGTTGAATTGAGGATGAATTTGTGCTATATTATCGACGTGCATGGATTTGTTGTAGGAGATATGCCCTAGAGGCACTAATAACTGTTGTTATTTATCTCCAGGTTTGTAATTAATGTTTATGTTCTATGCCATAACTCTAATTGTCCTAGACCCGTATATCCATAAAGGACCAGAGGAAAACTCATGTGCATGTGTGGAATAATAAATGGTAAATATATATATTCTTAGTTGTGCCTCTAAGACTAGCTCAAGCGTTACATGACGGTTACATTTTCTTGATCATGGGCATGACTATGCCGGCAATTTTGAGGACATCATGTTAGAAGAACACTTGTGTTGAATTGGCCCATATTGATATTATTCTGTGAGATGCATTCCTTAAGAGTTACTGGTTTTATAACACAGAGAAAGTTAGCATTTGCATAATTCCTTAGACCATTAGAGTATCGAGTTCCTTCATGCTTGCTTCATGAACTTTGGGATTAGTTAAACATCATCCGTAACAGGAGTGGCTATTATGGCGGCTTTCGGGTTCATGGAAAAGTATGGCAAAGGACTTGATTGACGGAAATATGCTATTGAGGCAATAATAAAGTTGTTATTTATATTTCCTCATATCATGATAAATGTTTATTATTCATGCTAGAATTGTATTAACTGGAAACTTGATACATGTGTGGATACATAGACAAAACACCATGTCCCTAGTAAGCCTCTACTAGACTAGCTCGTTAATCAAAGATGGTTAAGTTTCCTGACCATAGACATGTGTTGTCATTTGATGAACGAGATCACATCATTAGGAGAATGATGTGATGGACAAGACCCATCCGTTAGCTTAGCATACTGATCATTAAGTTTTATTGCTATTGCTTTCTTCATGACTTATACATATTCCTTTGACTAGAGATTATGCAACTCCCGGATACCGGAGGAATACCTTGTGTGCTGTCAAACATCACAACGTAACTGGGTGATTATAAAGATGCCCTACAGGAATCTCCGAAGGTGTTTGTTGGGTTGGCATAGATCGAGATTAGGATTTGTCACTCCGAGTATCGGAGAGGTATCTCTGGGCCTTCTCGGTAATGCACATCTTGATAAGCCTTGCAAGCAATGTGATTAATGAGTTAGTTACAGGATGATTCATTACAAAACGAGTAAAGAGACTTGCCGGTAACGAGGTTGAATTAGGTATGAAGATTCCGACGATTGAATCTCGGGCCAGTAACATACCGATGACAAAGGAAATAATGTATGTTGTCAATACAGTTTGACCGATAAAGATCTTCGTAGAATATGTGGGAACCAATATGAGCATCCAGGTTCCGCTATTGGTTATTGACCGGAGAAGAGTCTCGGTCATGTCTACATAGTTCTCAAACCCGTAGGGTCCGCACGCTTAATGCTCGATGACAATTTGTATTATATGAGCTATGTGATTTGGTGACCGAATCTTGTTTGGAGTCCCGGATGAGATCACGGACATGACGAGGAGTCTCGAAATGGTCGAGAGGTAAAGATTGATATATTGGATGATAGTATTCGAACACCGGAAATGTTCCGGAATGTATCGGGTACATATCGGAGTGCCGGGGGGTTAACGGTACCCCCCGGTGGATGATATGGGTCATATAGGCCATAGGAGGGAGGCACACCATCCCACAAAGGGGTGGTGGGCCCCTCATAGGGAAGGTGGT
Source organism: Triticum aestivum (assembly GCF_018294505.1). NCBI lineage: Eukaryota > Viridiplantae > Streptophyta > Magnoliopsida > Poales > Poaceae > Triticum > Triticum aestivum. The sequence goes on from NC_057806.1 coordinate 549,757,224, forward strand.
CGAATAGGACTAGGAGAGGGGTCAGCGCCCCCTTTCCTTCTCCCCCCTCTCTCTTTCCCCCTTTCCCCCTCCGATAAAATGAAGGGGGGCGGATCCCACTAGGAGCCCAAGTAGGATTCCTCCTACTTGGGAGCGCCTAGGGCTAGCCACCTCCCTCTCCCTACTTGATATACGTGGGGGCGCCTACAATACACATCAATTGCTCCTAGCCATGTGCGGCGCCCCCCTCCATAGTTTACACCTCCGGTCATATTCACATAGTGCTTAGGCGAAGCCCTGCACGGATCACTTCACCACCACCATCACCACACCGTCGTGCTAATGGAATCTCCCTCTTCACTTTGCTGGATCAAGAGTTCGAGGGACGTCATCGAGCTGAACGTGTGCAGAACTCGGAGGTGTCATACGTTCGGTGCTTGATCGGTCGGATCGAGAAGAAGTTCGACTACATCAGACAAATTAACAAACACTTCCGCTTTCGGTCTACGAGGGTACGTGGACACACTCTCCTCCTCTCGTTGCTATGTTTATCCTAGATAGATCTTGCATGAGCGTAGGAATTTTTCTAAAATTGCATGCTACGTTCCCCAACAGTGGCATCAGAGCCAGGTCTATGCGTGGATGATATGCACGAGTATAACACAAAGGTTGCGGGCGGTGATCATCATAATGCTTGCCACCAATGTCTTATTTTGATTCGGCAGTATTGTTAGATGAAACAGCTCGGACCAACCTTACATGACCATGTTCATGAGACTGGTTCCACCGACAGACATGCAACTAGTTTTGCATAAAGGTGGCTGACGGGTGTCTGTTTCTCCAAGTTTGGTTGAATCGGAATTGACTGCGGCCGGTCCTTGTTGAAGGTTAAAACAACAAACTTGATAAATCACCATCGTGGTTTTGATGCGTGCGTAAAACGGTTCTTACTAGAAGCCCATAGCAGACACGTAAAACTTGCAACAACAAAGTAGAGGACGTCTAAGTTGTTTTTGCAGGGCATGTTGTGATGTGATATGTCCAAGACATGATGTGATAAACGTTATTGTATGAGATGATCATGTTTTGTAAAAGTTAAGGACAACTGGCAGGAGCCTTATGGTTGTCGCTTTATTGTATGAAATGAAAACGCCATGTAATTGCTTTACTTTGTCACTATGCGTTAGCGATAGTTGTAGAAGCAATAGTTGGCGAGACGACCACGATGCTACAATGGAGATCAAGGTGTTAAGTCGGTGATGATGGAGATCATGACGGTGCTTTGGAGATGGAGATCAAAGGCACAAGATGGTGATCATATCATATCACATATTTTTATTGCATGTGATGTTTATCTTTTATGCATATTATTTTGCTTAGTACGGTGGTAGCATTATAAGATGATCCCTCACTAAAGTTTCAAGGTATAAGTGTTCTCCCTGAGTATGCACCGTTGCGACATTTCGTCATGCCGAGACACCACGTGATGATCGGGTGTGATAAGCTCAACGTTCACATACAACGGGTGCAACACAGTTTTGCACATGCGGAATACTCGGGTTAAACTTGACGAGCCTAGCATGTACAGACATGGCCTCAGAACAGTGGAGACGAAAGGTCGAACATGAATCATATAGTAGATATGATCGACATAGAGATGTTCACCATTGAAAACTACTCCATCTCACGTGATGATCGGACATGGTTTAGTTGATATGGATCACGTGATCATTTAGATGACTCGAGGGATTTCTATCTAGGTGGGGTTTCTTAAGTAATATGATTAATTGAACTTAATTTATCATGAACTTAGTCCTGATAGTTTTTGCATATCTATGTTGTAGATCAATGGCTCGTGCTACCGTTCCCTTGAATTTTAATGTGTTCCTAGAGAAAGCTAATTGAAAGATGATGGTAGCAACTACACAGACTGGGTCAGTAACTTTAGGATTATCCTCATTGCTGCATAGAAGAATTATGTCCTTGATGAACCACTAGGTGACAAGCCCCCTCCCGCTAATGTAGACAGTTTGAACGTCTGGCAGACGCGGTCTGAGACTACTCTATTGTTCAGTGTGCCATGCTCTACGGCTTAGAATCGGGACTTCAAAGATGTTTTGAACGTCATGGACCATATGAGATGTTCCAAGAGTTGAAGTTAATATTTCAAGAATATGCCCGAGTTGAGAGATATGAAGTCTCCAACAAGTTCTATAGCTACAAGATGGAGGAGAACAGTTCTGTCAGTGAACACATACTCAGAATGTCTGGGTAACAGAACCACTTGACTCAGCTGGGAGTTAATCTTCCGGATGATATTGTTATTGATAGAGTCCTTAAATCATTGCCACCATGCTACAAAGGCTTCGTGATGAACTATAATATGCAAGGGATGGATAAGACAATTCCCGAGCTCTTCGCTATGCTCAAAGCTGCAGAGGTAGAAATCAAGAAAGAGCATCAAGTGTTGATGGTTAACAAGACCACTAGTTTCAAGAAAAAGGGCAAGGGAAATAAGGGGAACTTCAGGAAGAATGGCAAGCAAATTGTCACTCCTAGGAAGAAGCCCAAGTCTGGACCCAAGCCTGAAACTGAGTGCTTCTACTGCAAAGGGATTGGTCACTTGAAGCGGAACTACCCCAAGTATTTGGCGGATAAGAAGGATGGAAAAGTGAACAAAGGTATATTCGATATACATGTTATTGATGTGTACCTTACTAATGCTCGTAGTAGCGCCTAGGGATTTGATACTGGTTCTTTTGCTCATATTTGCAACTTGAAACACGGGCTACAGATTAAAGAAGAATGGCTAAGGACGAGGTGACGATGCGCGTCGGGAATGGTTCTAAGATCGATGTGATCGCCGCCGGCACGGTACCTCTACATCTACCTTCGAGATTAGTTTTAGACCTGAATAATTTTTATTTGGTGCCAGCGTTGAGCATGAACATTATATCTGGATCTTGTTTAATGTGATATGGTTATTCATTTAAATCAGAGAATAATTTGTTCTATTTATATGAGTAACATCTTTTATGGTCATGCACCCTTGAAGAGTGGTCTATTTTATTGAATCTCGATCGTGGTGATACACATATTCATAATATTGATGCCAAAAGATGCAAAGTTGATAATGATAGTGCAACATATTTGTGGCACTATCGTTTAGGTCATATTAGTGTAAAGCGCATGAAGAAACTCCATGCGGATGGACTTTTGGAATCACTTGATTATGAATCATTTGATGCTTGCGAACCATGCCTCATGGGTGAGATGACTAAAACTCCATTCACCGGAACAATGGAGCGAGCCACCGACTTATTGAAATAATACCTACCGATGTATGCGGTCTGATGAGTGTTGAGGCTCGCAACGGGTGTTGTTATTTCCTGACCTTCATAGATGATTTGAGCAGATATGGGTATATCTACTTAATGAAAAACAAGTGTGAAACATTTGAAAAGTTTAAAGAATTTTAGAATGAAGTGGAGAATCATCATAACAAGAAAATAAAGTTTCTACGATCTGATCGCGGAAGAGAATATTTGAGTTACGAGTTTGGCCTTCGTTTACAACAATGCGTAATAGTTTCACAACTCATGCCACCTGAAACACCACAGCATAATGGTGTGTCCGAACGTCGTAACCGTACTTTATTAGATATGGTGCGATCTATCACTACTAGGGAAAACCTTATACACAAAATCTTAGCAGCAGGGTGGTACAAAAAGTGGCGCTACTGCTAATTTTCAGTTGCGTGGGTACAAAACAAGCGCTACTGCTACTCAGTTAGTAGTAGCGCGGCCAAGTGGAACTGCGATGCTACTAAAATCGACCGACAGTGCCAACCAACCTAGGTTTAGCAACAGCGCGCTGCTGCGACCCCTGCTACTGCTAAACTAATAGGTGTAGCGTACTTTTTTTTCTGGTCTCTACTGCTAATTTTGAAACTGGCCACATGACGGACCCCGCTTAGCAGTAGCGCGTGTGCAGGAAGCACGCTGCTGCTATGTTCTTAGCAGTAGCGCGCTTTACGACCTGCGCTACTGCTAAGACGCAACATAATACTACCTTTTCCCTCCCCCTCCACCCTCCCCCATCCTATCTTCCTCACTTTCGCCTACCTCCCACCTCCTCTCTCCCTCACTTTGCTTCTTCCTCAATACTTCTCCCCCATTACTCTCCCTCTTCTACCTACCTTTCTCTCTCTTTATTACTCCTAGCTAACTACACCACCTCCATTAATGCATCTCCTTTCTCTTTTTCCTTCCCGCTCCACTAGTGGAAGTTTTCTCCTCACAAATTAGCTATCTAGGTAGATGTAGCATTTAGTGAAGTGACCTATGTTCCCCCTAACTAGATCTAGCTTTCTCAAGAAGAGCTTTGTCCACTTTTGATCTCCCTACTACATCATCATCTCCACCATGTGCTCGATCTCGAGATAGGTGATTAAAAATTCATGCTTTTGCAAGAATGGAAATATGTGTATGTGTGTGCGATATGATAATTGGGCGATATAATGGAAATTGTGTGTGTGGCATGAGTTGATGTCGAATTGTGCTTGTGAGTTGCCTATGTTTTGCCGAAATGTCGATTTATTTCCGTTTCGGCAAATTCCGGGCAAACTCTAGATCTATATGTCCTATTTTTAGGGAAGGTCATGCTGAATTTTTGTATGACTTTGATGCATGCACGCATTTTTATAATCAATTTGTTTATTATTACAATGCAGGCGTTCATGATGGTCAATGGAACGATGGTGGACAGGTGGTTGCGGTCGGCGGTGCAGGACATGAAAGAAAATAACGTGACAGAGGTTTTATGTCTGTGTCGAAGATGCAAAGGAGTAGTTTGGCTTGACCCCTATGACGATGGTCGTGTCGAAGCGCACCTGCTCATGACTGGTTTCATGGATGGCTATACTCGGTGGATAATTGAATATGAGGATGATGATGTTGAGGACGCCGACGGGGAAGGCAATGACAACGAGGAAGAGGCCGGACATGGCGGCGGAGAAGGGGCCAGACATCGCGGAGGAGAAGGGGCTGGACATCACGGAGGAGAAGGGGCTGGACATGGCGGCGGAGAGAACTTGGACTCCACGCCGCAGAGTTCGTCGGTACTAAGTTCAATCACGCGGGACCCTCATATTCAAGCATTGCTTCCCAAGGAGACGAGTACTGAGAGAGCTGCTGCTAGAGAGGAGGCTAAGTTGCATCAACCAGTGGTAGACTCGAACACTCCATTGTATGATGGTTGCAATCCTGAGGTGACCCGCTTGAGTTTCACGCTCCAACTCATGAAGACGAAGGCTAAAAACAAATGGACCGACACTAGCCTCAATGAGCATTTGAAGTACATAAAGGATGTTCTTCCCGCAGGGAATTGATGTCCTACTAGTGTGCATGAGGCCAAGAAGATCGTGTGCCCTCTTGATCTGCCGCATGTTAGATACCATGCATGCATCAACGATTACATAATTTATCGGAAGGAGCATGCAGAAAAAACAAGATGTCCGATGTGCAATAATGCTTCTCGATACAAGAAGGCCGGGAAGAAATGTCCCCAGAAAGTTGTATGGTACTTACCGATCACTCCCGGTCTCCAGCGGTATTTCGTAGATCCCAAGGAAGCAAAGCTCATGCGCTGGCACACGGAGAGGAAGAAGCCCGACGATGGAGATGATCCGAAGCCAAGACACATCAAGGATGGAAGCCTGTGGAGAGCATTGAATGGCTTCTATCAATATTTCGAACGTGATGCAAGGAACATCATGCTTGACGCGTGTACCGATGGCATGAATCCGTTTGGCAACTAGAACACCAACCATAGCACATGGCCCGTGTTTGTATGGATGTACAACCTCCCCCTGGTTGTGCATGAAGTTGAAGGACATTCACATGAGCATGCTGATTCTAGGGCCGAAACAACCAGGAAATAATATTAATCTGTATCTGGGGCTACTTCAAGAGGAGTTAGACACGTTATGGAAAACACCGGCTAAGACATGGGACGCCAGCAAAGGCGAGTATTTCTACATGAGAGCCGCGCTGATCACAACGGTGCATGACTATCTCGGTTACGGATATGTCGCAGGACAGATGTGCCATGGATATTGCGGATGCACGCGGTGCATGGATGATACAACGACTCAGTAGCTAACGTCAAGGAAAGATGGCGGGTCTGAGAAAATCATGTACATGGGGCATCGAAGATGGCTTGATCAGGATGACCCGTGGAGAAACCGTGGAGATCTATTCAATGGTCACGCTGAGCATCGACGACCTCCACGCAAGCGGAGCAGCGCCGAAATCGACGAGCTGTTGAAAAACTGGGAACAGTGCCCCGTGCCGGGAAAGACAATGAAAAAGGCGCCGAAGCCGCTGCTGAAGGTATGGAAGACGAAGTCTGTGTTTTGGGACTTGGAGTACTGGCACAAACTCAACACACCTCATTGCCTTGATCAAATGCATATCTGTAAGAATGTCCCTGAGAGCTTGCTCGCGACACTGATGAACATGTCGGATAAGAGCAAGGATGGGCCGAAGGCAAGAAAAGTCTTGCAAGATTTGAATATCAGGGAAGATCTGCACATGCCGCCCCGTAAAAAGATAGACGAGACAGAGACGGAGACAGAGGCGCGGGAGAAGAAGGGCAAGAAAGTAAAGGAAGAGGATTATTGCCCCCCTCACTACTAGGGAAAAGCCTAGCAGCAGCGCGGGTTTTGGGTGTATCAGTAGTGCGGGTGCCCGCGCTACTGATATGGTGCCACAGCTAACTTGTAGCAGTAGCGCGTGTTGACACACGCTACTGCTATACATGGTTAGTTGTAGCGTACGTTGCAGACAGCGCTACTGCTAATTATCTGTAGCGGGTCTTATACCCCGCGCTACTGCCATTACTTTCAAAAACAAAAAAATCTCGATCCCATGCGTGTTTTCAATGGCAGCAGTGGTTCGATCTAGCGACAGTTGGCGTTGCCGGAGGCATAAATGGACAGCGGAAGACCAGATCCGGCGGTGGCTGTTGGAGAGGGCCTATTTCTATGGTAGGGCTAGGCCGCAGCATGGGGCTCCTCTTCCCGACCATGCCAGATAGCTCCGGGTCGTCCATGGCGACGACCTGCACTGGCATGGACATGGGAGGGTTAGTCAAACCAGAGGGAGAGAGAGAAAAGGAAAACTGAGGGAGAGTGATGGAGGGAGCAGCGGAGCTAGTCACCGGTGATGAGGTGCTCCGGTGTGGTGGCGCGGGGCGGCGGCCTCCTAGACGTCGGTGGAAGACCAGCGAGCTCCTAGACGTCGGTGGCGCGAGGCGGCGGCCTCTTTCGGCGCCATGACGAAGGAGGGCGCATGGGCAAGAGGTCCATGTGAGAGTGTATGGAAAGTGAGAGGAGAGAGTGGCGGAATAGAGGAGGGATTTGGGGTAGGAGATGGGGATTCGGCCGAGGATATGGTGACCTCACCTACCTCGTACTTAGTAGTAGCGAGGGGTATAAAACCATGCTACTACTGTCAACTTAGTAGTAGCGCGGGTTTATACCCCTCGCTACTACTATGGCATGTCTCGAGGGTCACGGTAGAGACCGCTTAGTAGTAGCGAGTGTTAAAACCCGCGCTACTACTATCCACTTAGTAGTAGCGAGGGGTAAAAACCCGCGCTACTAGTAAGTAGCAGTAGTGAGGGGTATAAACCCTCGCTACTAGTAAGCGACTGCCTATAAGCTTTTCCCTAGTAGTGCCTTCTTGCTTCACCTTAAGTCAGACTGAGATCGATCAATTCTTTAAGTGCCTTACTGGAGTCAAAGTTAGTTCCGGTTACTGTGGCAAGATAAGCAGATATCTAGACACGGACAAGAAAACGTTCAGCGGGATGAAGTCCCATGACTGTCATGTGATGATGACGCAGATACTACATGTTGCCCTTAGAGGGATAATGGAAAAGCACGCCCGTGAAACATTTATTGGTCTCTGCAACTTTTTCGACGTCATCTCTCGAAAGTCGATCAATGTGAAGCAACTCCGAAGGCTACAGGAAGAGATCGTTATTATACTAAATGAGCTTGAGATGTACTTCTCGCCCGCGTTCTTTGACGTCATGGTGCATCTGTGTGTCCATGGTGTGGATGACATAATAGACATGGGGTCGTCTTTCTTGCACAACATGATGCCGTTTGAGAGGATGAATGGGATCATCAAAGGATTCGTTCACAACATGTCCCGTCTAGATGGAAGCATCGTCCAGGGCTATCTGACACAAGAGTGCATCTCTTTCTGCGAGAATTGTCTATATGGCGTAGACCAGCCGCCTGGTGTTGGTGTTGGTTTGCCCGTTAACAAGCACGATGGGAGGCTTGAAGGAGAAGGTCACTCCAACGGTCGCAGGGAACTGCACGTGGCATACTCAGATCGACACAACGACTTTGACAGAGCAAACTTGGTAGTGCTACAACACCTAGACGAGGTAGATCCTTTTGTGGCACTGCACAAAGAAATTATCGCAAAGAAGTATCGTGACTGGGGGGGTATGCAGCACGGACGCCGAAGTTACTAGAGAGCACAACTCCACTTTCATGCATTGGTTCAAAGAGCATATTATTGATAATCCCTCGGAAGAGGGCTCTAAGGATAGATTGCTCATATACGCCCTAGCACATGGCCCCTCGCCCAACCTCGTCACCTATCGGGCATACAATATCAACGAATACACGTTCTACACGGAGGCCGAAGATATGGACAGTGATGATCAGAACTCAGGGGTGACGATGGGATGCATGACCGGCAGCGACAACGGTGCAACTGAGAGATTTTACGGAAGGGTTGAGGAGATCTGGGAGCTTGACTACTTTGGACTGCACAACACAATGATGTTCCGTGTTAGATGGGCTAAGAATGTCGAAAGAGAAAACCAGTATTTCACTACCATGACTATACCCGACGCTAAGAGCTCTACCATGAACGCTATCACAAAAAAACGAGCCATGGGTACACGCTAAGCCCGTGACACAATGCTTCTTCATAACAGACCCGTGCAATCCCAGCCGTGTTGTCATGAGGAGAGGCAAAAGGAACATCATTGGAATGGATGGAGTCGCCAACGAGGAAGACTACGACCAGCACGACAACCTAATGAGGGAGATGACGATGACAATGAAGTATACGTCAAAAGAAGAATCAATACTACATTACCTAAGAAAAATCGTACTCCATGGAAAAGAAAAAGTTACAACGAGGGGCTCAATTATTCTTCAACGAACAAGAAGGGGAAAGAAGCTCACTCAAATATGAAAACGTCAACGCTGAGGAACCGTATGTTATCGGTCAAATGATGTAATATATATGTTCCTATTTTGTGTACACACTTAGCCATTATGCACGGGCCCAATGATGTAATATATATGTTCCTATTTTGTATACATACTTAACCGTCAAATGAGATGCAATATATATTGCCTTAGTTATATACATTGTATCACCTTCCCTTCGTTCACTGCTCTCGGAAAAAAAGAAAAGAAAGGTGAGAGAAAATAATGGAAAAGAAAATATAAGAAAACAAACTGGAAAACTGCTATAGGTACTGGTTATTGCAGTAGCGCTTTTCTAAAAAAGAGCTACAGCTAGTCAAGGTAGCAGTAGCGGTTTCCGTATAAAACCGCTATAGCTACCTGTAATAGCAGTAGCATTGTCTACATAAAAGCGCTATAGCTAACTTAGCTATAACGCATTTGTTCTAAACGCGCTACTACTATGTCCACTTAACCCCCAAAATCCTCACTCTCTCTGCTTCATCCCGCCTCTTTTCCCCCCAAATCCTCACTCTCCTTTCCCCCGTCGCGCCGCCGGAGCCCTGCCCTCGCAGCGCCCCTGCGCTTGCCCCCGACCCTGGCGCTCACCCCCGACCACGGCCCCGACCCCGACCTCAGCTCCGACCCCGACGCTCGCCTCCATCCCGGCGCTCGCCCCCGACCCCGACGCGCCATGCCTCCCTCCTATGCTTCCTCCCCTCCCAACCTCGGCAGTCGTCGGGCCTGCCTCCTTGCCCTGCACCTCTGTAAGCCCCTACCACTCCTCCTCTCTCTGCTATCTAGGGTTTTTGGTTAATTTACTTAGGTTTTAGTTAGGGCAATAGGTTAATTAGGTTATCTATTTAGTTCTGAATCTAACTAGGTTTTTATGAACCATAGATTTCAAAATATGACAGAAATTTAGGGCTAAGCAATTGTAGTTAAATGAAAAGGCAGAAAAGCAATTGTCCAAATCAACATCCCTTTTTAAAGCAAATTTCGGTAGGCTGAATTTACTTTCAAATATTGTGAAGAAAAATGACTTCTTGCATTTTTGTTCAAGTTATATATTTTTCTTCCTTTTGTATGCAAATTTGAAGTGGACATGTGATGTTTTGGACATGTCATATTTGGAATTTGGACATGTCATTTGGACATGTGATGTTTTGGACATGTCATATCTAGAAAATGATGATTATATGCAGGGTAAATGATCCGAGTGGCCTATGTTACGCAGGAATGTTGATTCATTTCCGTTCCGGTGAATTTCAGGCACTCGATATGTCCATTTTTTAGCAAAGGTCATGCCAAAATTTTCCGTGAATTTTGGCATGACTTGTGCTAGATAGTAGGCATATCGAGTGCCAGGAGTTGCTGGGAAGCGGCATTCCAGCAAACATAGATCTTTTTTATGTCATTTCTCATTTTTTTCATAGTTTTAGAATTAAACGAGGAGACTTAATCATAGGAAACATGTCGAACAACAAAGAAACTGGGCTTTCTGACCAAGATGCAGACAAGATGGATTATGAGGGTGAACAAGAATACCTCGACTTTTTGTCTGCTAAGCACAGTCAAGGTTTGCAGGTCGGCCTCGATGATGGTACTGACGCTGACATCGACACCAATGGCGCCTGCATCGATGGTAGCCCCGAGATCGGTGGGGATGGTTCCGATGGGGAAGATACCGGCGGGGAATGTACGGGCGCCGATGCCGCTACCGAAAAGAAGAAGCAGAGGATACGAAAACCTAACAAACTAGGCATTGGATGACTGGTGATCACAAAGATGGCACCTGGCAAGTTTGAGCCATTAGAGCCGGAAGAACCTCGCAAGTGCTATGGGAACCAAGTAGGGTGCATCCTACGGGAATGCGCGAGCATCAACGACGATGACTTAAGGAGTAAAGAACATTTGAGGCAGTTGCTCCTGACGAAGTTGCACAAGAGATTCAAGTTACCTGATCGGGATGATAACATAGAACAACCGTAGGATGATTCGAAGATGAAAAAGATTAATAATCACACCATGGGCATGTTCATCAATGATTTGGCCTCCTGGAAAGGGAGGGTGAAATGAGCTATTGAGGCTGAGGAACCCCTGTCCAAGATTCTGGAAGAAAACTTGACACTTACGGAACAGGAGTTTGAAAAGTTCAAGGACACTTGCGCTACTGAGGCAGCCTTGGCTAAGGCTGCGAAATTCAAGAGCCTTCAGCAAAGGAACATGGGGAAGCATCGCCTCGGAAGCCTTGGCTACCTTGGTAAAAGGCCCATGCGGGATAAGGAGGACGTGGAACGTGAAGCAGCAGGTCTCTCAGACCCCTTCGCGAAGTTCACCAACCCCTTGGAGCGTGACTTCATCAAGGTCCGCTACAAGTGGGACAAGGAAAAGAAGGTTTTTTACATGGACCAGATCACGAGGAGATTGATTAGACTACTGGTAATTATTATTTTACCACCTTACATTTAGCTCCAAATCTAGTCGACTACACATTCATAAACGGTTCATGTTCCTTCTGCAGGAGAAGCAACACCAGCTTGCAGCCGAAAGCCCTACTTCTTCGATGAGGCCCTAGTGGGACACCCCTCTGAACTAGGCCTTGAACGAACTTAAGGGACTCCCTTTGGGCCAGCGGCCGCAATATGGAGGTGTGCACGGGGTCGGAGACGGCGCCACATGGAAGGTGTTTTACAACGCCGTCCCGGAGGCAAAGAAGCAGAAAAATAAGTTTAGTCAGGAGGACATCGACGAGAAGGTGAAGCTTGCGTTCAAGAAAAAAGTAGCTGGGGACGCGAAAAACAGCCGACGATAAAAATGAGTTGCTACAGCAAGTAGTCAATGCAGCTGTAACTGCCTGTAGAAATGATTTCTCTAGTAACTTGGTCCCGGCTATCATCAACTGGACAAAGGAAAATCCATACAAGACGGTACATGATTTCCTGTTGCCCAGTTTCATCGCGAGCAACTCCGTGAACAACAACACCACCGCACCATCACTTTCTCATGCAACTGGGCCTCCTCTCGCACCCGCACGCGCTCATAGCAGCCAGTCGTCAGTCTCTGGCGCGCTAGGCGGGACTTCGTCTTTGGCCGAGCTCAGCGCCCTCACGGTAATTACATGTCGCACGAACATATATATCTAGAATATTCCATTTTCGTTGCCTTTCGGATGTTTTACACCACAGACATGTGTGTGCAGGCCGAGGAATCCCCGTGCACAGTACTCTGCTCGATCAAACGCCAGAAGGTGGATGTGGGAAAGGGGGTGATAATGAAGCCCTTGGATCTCACATTCCACAACCATCCTATGCCCGCTGGGCACTTCAGGGTTACCTTGTCGAGTGTGATATCGGGGCACGAGGATTTGCCTCCTCCATTACGCATAGGGGGAGAGGATGACGAGACCCTGCCGCGGATTGGAAGCTGCAAGGGTTGGGTGCTACTATGGCCGAAGAATCTTCTTCATTTGGAGCCGACCGAGAGCACACCAATAACCACACATCAACAAGCATGTATGGATACCACCACCCCCCTTATGCAATTACCAGCTCCTGTAGTGCCGGGTGAGAGCGGCGGACGACGTGATGAAGGGGGTGCAATAGTACTGGCTGATGTAATCGGTCCCGTAGAACAGAGAACGGATTATCAGACGGAGGAGATGGAGGACCCGATGGGTTTCCTCAATACAAACGCCTATGAGGGTGACTTAGATATGATGAGTCAACCATATGAAGAATCGGGCTATCAGCATGCTAATGAGGATATGGATGATCTGCCTGGGCAGTAACGTCGTAGCAGCGATTGCAAGAAGTATCTCTTCATGAAATCCTCATAGGACACGCCTGAAGATGTCGCCTCAACACAGGCTCAACTAGCCGGGGTCGTACAGTGCTTAGCCCGGCAACACTGGGGTAGGGGTTAAGGAAGGGTCTGGAAGGTGTGCCCAAGAAAAAGGAGAGAAAGAGACCGGGGAAGATAGCTGCATCCAAACAAGCCAGAGCACATAGCTTCCCGACAGCGGGTTTTGAATAGCGTGTACCCGTCAAAGGTGCGACCATGTTCCATGTCACAGGCGAGCCGAGGCTACCGTCGAAACCGCTGAAGACACTATCAGGGGATCTCAGGATACTGCACGACCATGTGTTATAGAGTGAGAGAAGTCTACTAGCCTCGAAGGATCCAGGATATCCGACATACACGGCTCGTGTTCCTCAGGGAAGTGCTACATCGACACACGGCCCGCAAAGGTGTTCTTCCTGTGGTTTGACCTTATATTCGAGATGTTTCTAACATGGCGGCTCGATTTTACAATTGTCCGCCTTTTTGCGCTACATATGAGCTCTGTCATGAAGAGAGAAGAAGTCTTGCAAATCTGTGTGGCGGATCCATACTACATGCGCGAGTCTTTCTTGAGTCTCGGCGACTTTGAGCATGAAACTGCTAGGGAGTACCTCCAAAGCTTCATGGTACAGAATAAGGACTAGGAAATTGTCCTCCTGCCTTATCATCCAAAGTAAGTCAGTTCCGGACAACCCTTTCGTACATTTCAATCATTCCTTCTCGCTCATATGGAGAATAATTTGTGGTGTCTTTTCCCCACAGCAACAGGCACGCTGTCCTTATCGTTCTTTACCGGTGAGTCTCCCACATTGTGTATTTCGACCCTACCAGAGACTATACGAGAAGAAGGACTACACCCACATAATGAATATTGTAGATGATGCTCTCCAAGGCTTCAGTATTATGGCTGGCCACCTGCAGATCAGGAAACAAAGGAACAAGAACTTGGGTTTCTCGCATAAAACTAACTTCTGCTGCATCCATGTCCCAAAACCAAGCAAGAAAGATGGATTCTACCTCCTCCATCTCATGATTGAGTTCAACACGGATCACCAAAAGCTTCGCATGACAACCAGAAACGATGATCATATCCGCAAGTGGGTAGAATCTCATGGAGACGCAGATTATAAACTTAGAGATGACTTCTTTCGGATCCAAAGGGATATTGCGACGATCATCATGAAAGAAGTCGTCGATGAGAAGGGGATGTTCCACCACGGCCCTATATCGTGAGCTGACGTCCGAACTCGCATAGGCATGCAACGTCATGACCTCACGCCATTCAAGAAGCTAGGGTCCATCCTTGATGATATGGAAGGATGGAACTTCTAGTGATTTACGATGCCGATGATGATGATATGTGTCGATTGAACTTGTATACTTTCTGTAGCGATGAAACTTTGTGATGTCCATGGTCCCTGCCAAACTTGCGTAACGCTACTTTGTTAGTTTGTGTACGATGACATGCATACCTCTAGTTAATTAGTTTGCGTACTATATGTTGCATCTAGTTGCTAACCCTTTCTTTTCGTGTTGCTCAAGTATATTTTGTTGCATATGGTCATACTTTCTCTTGATGAAGGTGCGTCTCTAACAGGTACCTAGATTCTTACTGGCGAAGAAGGAGTGCTATGTCGTGTACAAAGGGAAGGTTCTGGGAGTGTACGATGGTTGGCATGAGTGTCAGGTGCAAGCGGAGGGGGTCTCGAGCGCAGGCCATAAAGGATTCAAAAACAGACAAGAAGCAGAAGCTAGTTACTTGAGGTTCACGCTAGCGCGAGAGAGGACTCATAACCGCCGCCTCATGTACTGCATAGTTCCACTATCACTCATAGTGATAAAACTTCTTGCGTATATCATTGTTTAGATGGATGACGACGTAGTTGCAAGTATTCGAGACTTGCATGTATCACTATTTTCGAGATGATGACGAGAGATCACTTTGTGGTGGATGATGATTATGATGATGACATGATTTGATGAGACTATTTGTATGTATATGCTATGATTACATTTGTGGTCTCGCAGCCATTTGTATGTGTATGATGATGACATTTGTATGTGCTAAAAATTCTTGTATAAAGCCTGTTCAAATAGAAAACAAATATGCTGCATTAGAGACAGCTGCATTCACGTTAAATAGGGAACCATCTAAATCCGTTGAGACGACATTGTATGAACTATGGTTTGGCAAGAAACCTAAGTTGTCGTTTCTTAGAGTTTGGGGTTGCGATGCTTATGTGAAAAAGCTTCAGCCTGATAAACTCGAACCCAAATCGGAGAAGTGCGTCTTCATAGGATACCCAAAAGAAACTGTTGGGTACACCTTCTATCACAGATCCGAAGGCAAGATCTTTGTTGCCAAGAATGGATCCTTTATGGAGAAGGAGTTTCTCTCGAAAGAAGTGAGTGGGAGGAAAGTAGAACTTGATGAGATAATTGTACCTTCTCTCGAATTGTAAAGTAGCTCATCACAGAAATCAGTTCCCATGATGCCTACACCAACTATTGAGGAAGCTAATGATAATGATCATGAAACTTTGGATCAAGTTACTACCGAACCTCGTAGGTCAACCAGAGCACGTTCCGCACCAGAGTGGTATAGTAATCCTATACTGGAAGTCATGTTACTAGACCATGATGAACCTACAAACTATCAGGAAGCGATGATGAGCCCAGATTGCATGAAATGGCTTGAGGACATGAAATCTGAGATGGGATCCATGCATGAGAACAAAGAATGGACTTTGGTTGACTTGCCCGATGATCGTCAAGCCATAGATTATAATTGGATCTTCAAGAAGAAGACTGACGCTGATGGTAATGTTACGGTCTACAAAGCTCGACTTGTTGCAAAAGGTTTTCGACAAGTTCAAGGAGTTGACTACGATGAGACCTTCTCACCCGTAGCGATGCTTAAGTCCGTCCGAATCATGTTAGCAATTGCCGCATTTTATTATTATGAAATCTGGCAAATGGACATCAAAACTGCATTCCTTAATGGATTTCTTAAAGAAGAGTTGTATATGATGCAACCAAAAGGTTTTGCCGATCCTAAAAGTGCTAACAAAGTGTGCAAGCTCCAGTGATCCATTTATGGACTGGTGCAAGCATCTCAGAGTTCGAATATATGCTTTGATAGTATGAACAAAGCATATGGTTTTATACTGACTTTTGGAGAAGCCTGTATTTACAAGAAAGTGATTGAGAGCTCTATAACATTTGTAATATTATATGTGGATGACATATTGTTGATTGGAAATGATATAGAATTTCTGGATAACATAAAAGGATACTTGAATAAGAGTTTTTCAATGAAAGACATCGGTAAAGCTGCTTATATATTGGGCATCAAGATCTATAGAGATAGATCAAGACGCTTAATTGGACTTTCACAAAGCACATACCTTGATAAAGTTTTGAAGAAGTTCAAAATGGACCAGTCAAAGAAAGGGTTCTTGCCTGTGTTACAAGGTGTGAAGTTGGGTCAGACTCAATGCTCGACCACTCTACTTTATAGAGAGAAAATGAAAGTCATTCCCTATGCCTCAACCATAGGTTCTATCATGTATGCAATGCTGTGTACCAGACCTGATGTGTGCCTTGCTATAAGTTTAGCAGGGAGGTACCAAAGTAATCCAGGAGTGGATCACTGGACAACGGTCAAGAACATCCTGAAGTACCTAAAAGGGACTAAGGATATGTTTCTCGTTTATGGAGGTGACAAAGAGCTCGTCGTAAATGGTTACGTCTATGCTAGCTTTGACACTAATCCGGATATGTATTTATATGGAATGGTGGAGCTGTCAGTTGGTGCAGTTCCAAGCAAAGCGTCGTGGCGGGATCTATGTGTGAAGTGGAGTACATAGTTGCTTCGGAAGCAGCAAATGAAGGAGTCTGGATGAAGGAGTTCATATCCGATCTAGGTGTAATACCTAGTGCATCGGGTCCAATGAAAATCTTTTGTGACAATACTAGAGCAATTGCCTTGGCGAAGGAATCCAGATTTCACAAAAGAACCAAACACATCAAGAGACACTTCAACTCCATCCGTGATCAAGTCAAGGAGGGAGACATAGAGATTTGCAAAATACATACATATCTGAATGTGGCAGATCCATTGACTAAGCCTCTTCCACGAGCAAAATAGGATCAGCACCAAGACTCCATGGGTATTAGAATCACTACAATGTAATCTAGATTATTGACTCTAGTGCAAGCAGGAGACTGAAGGAAATATGCCCTGGAGGCAATAATAAAGTTGTTATTCATATTTCCTTATATCGTGATAAATGTTAATTATTCATGCTAGAATTGTATTAACTGGAAACTTGATACATGTGTGGATACATAGACAAAACACAGTGTCCTTAGTAAGCCTCTACTAAACTAGCTCGTTAATCAAAGATGGTTAAGTTTCCTGACCATAGACATGTGTTGTCATTTGATGAATGAGATCTCATCATTAGGAGAATGATGTGATGGACAAGACCCATCTATTAGCTTAGCATAATGATCGTTAAGTTTTATTCCTATTGCTTTCTTCATGACTTATACATATACCTTTGACTATGATATTATGCAACTCCCGGATGCCGGAGGAATACCTTGTCTACTATCAAACGTCACAACGTAACTGGGTGATTATAAAGATGTTCTACAGGTATCTCTAAAGGTGTTTGTTGGCTTGGCATAGATCGAGATTAGGATTTGTCACTCCGAGTATCGGAGAGGTATCTCTGGGTCCTCTCAGTAATGCACATCATGGTAAGCCTTGCAAGCAATGTGACTAATGAGTTAGTTACGGGATGATGCATTACGGAACGAGTAAAGAGACTTGCCGGTAATGAGATTGTACTAGGTATGTGTTGGAAATATGCCCTAGAGGCAATAATAAATTAGTTGTTATTATATTATATTTCATTGTTCATGATAATTGTTTATTATCCATGCTAGAATTGTATTGATAGGAAACTCAGATACATGTGTGGATACATAGACAACACCATGTCCCTAGTAAGCCTCTAGTTGACTAGCTCGTTGATAAATAGATGGTTACGGTTTCCTGACCATGGACATTGGATGTCGTTGATAACGGGATCACATCATTAGGAGAATGATGTGATGGACGAGACCCAGTCCTAAGCCTAGCACAAAGATCGTGTAGCTCGTATGCTAAAGCTTTTCTAATGTCAAGTATCATTTCCTTAGACCATGAGATTGTGCAACTCCTGGATACCGTAGGAGTGCTTTGGGTGTGCCAAACGTCACAACGTAACTCGGTGGCTATAAAAGTTCATTACAGGTATCTCCGAAAGTGTCTGTTGGGTTGGCACGAATCGAGACTGGGATTTGTCACTCCGTGTAAACGGAGAGGTATCTCTGGGCCCACTCGGTAGGACATCATCATAATGTGCACAATGTGATCAAGGAATTGATCACGGGATGATGTGTTACGGAAGGAGTAAAGAGACATGCCGGTAACGAGATTGAACAAGGTATCGGGATACCGACGATCGAATCTCGGGCAAGTATCGTACCGATAAACAAAGGGAATTGTATACGGGATTGATTGAATCCTTGACATCGTGGTTCATCCGATGAGATCATCGTGGAGCATGTGGGAGCCAACATGGGTATCCAGATCCCGCTGTTGGTTATTGACTGAAGAGTTGTCTCGGCCATGTCTGCATGACTCCCGAGCCCGTAGGGTCTACACACTTAAGGTTCGATGACGCTAGGGTTATAGGGAATAGATGTATGTGGTTACCTTGTTCGGAGTCCCGGATGAGATCCCGGACGTCACGAGGAGTTCCGGAATGGTCCGGAGGTAAAGATTTATATATGGGAAGTCATCATACGTTCACCGGAATAATTCGGGGGTTACCGGTATTGTACTGGGACCACCGGAGGGGTTCCGGGGGTCCACCGGGAGGGTCCACCTGCCCTGGAGGGCCCTATGGGCTGTGTGTGGAGAGGGACCAGACCCTTAGTGGGCTGGGCGCCTCCCCCCTAGGGCCCATGCGCCTAGGGTTTGGGGGAACCCTAAAGGGGGGCGCCCCCCTTGCCTTGGGGGCAACGCAACCCCCCTGGCCGCCGCCCCCTCCTCAGATTGGATCTGAGGGGGCCGGCCCCCCTCTCCCTTGCCCCTATATATATGTGGGGGGTGAGAGGGCAGCCGCACCGAAGTTCTGGCGCAGTCCTCCCCCTCTCCCAAGTCCTCCTCTTCTCCCGCGGTGCTTGGCGAAGCCCTGCAGGATTGCCACGCTCCTCCTTCACCACCATGCCGTCGTGCTGCTACTGGATGGAGTCTTCCCCAACCTCTCCTTCTCCCCTTGCTGGATCAAGGCATAGGAGACGTCACCGGGCTGCACGTGTGTTGAACGCGGAGGCGTCGTGGTTCGGTGCTTAGATCGGAATCAACCGCGATCTGAATCGCTACGAGTACGACTCCTTCATCCGCGTTCTTGCAACGCTTCCGCTTAGCGATCTACAAGGGTATGTAGATGCACTCTCCTTCCCCTCGTTGCTAGATTACTCCATAGATTGATCTTGGTGATGCGTAGAAAATTTTAAATTTCTACTACGATCCCCAACAGTATGAAGATACCGACGATTAAATCTCGGGCCAGTAACATACCGATGACAAAGGGAATAATGTATGTTGTTAATACAGTTTGACCGATAAAGATCTTCGTAGAGTATGTGGGAACCAATATGAGCATCCAGGTTCCGCTATTGGTTATTGACCGGAGAAGAATCTCGATCATGTCTACATAGTTCTCAAACCCGTAGGGTCCGCATGCTTAATGTTCGATGGCGATTTGTATTATATGAGTTATGTGATTTGGTGACCAAATGTTGTTCGGAGTCCCGAATGAGATCACTAACATGACGAGGAGTCTCGAAATGGTCGAGAGGTAAAGATTGATATATTGGATGATAGTATTCGGAAACCGGAAGTGTTCCGAAATGTATCGGGTACATATCGGAGTACCGGGGGTTACCGGAACCGCCTGGGGGAAGATATGGGCCATAGGAGGGAGGCACACCAGCCTACAAAGGGGTGGCGTGCCCCTCATTGATAAGGAGGCCGAATAGGACTAGGAGAGAGGCGGCGCCCCCTTTCCTTCTCCCCCCCTCTCTCTCTTTTCCCCTTTCCCCCTCGAGTAAAAGGTGTTGAGAATAATAACCCATTCGGTTATTAGGGGATAATCCCCGCTATTTCCCACTCGTGCGGTTCCACATTACTAGCAACCGTCATGTCGGTTACAGCCTGGAGAGACACCTTCAGCGAACCGTCGCCTCCCTCGGAGGCAACTGTTCCATTGTATATAAGCTTCAATCATCAATAAATAATACACAGTTGAATCATTTGTGGTATCTCTCGATCGTCTCTCTTTCAACACGTTACCAGCACGCTCCCGGCGGAGTGAATCCATCTGTGTGCCACTCGTTTATTGGACGACCTCAGCCCGGCGGAAACGCTTCCAAGCGGCAGCCTTGCATCATGCAGAGCAACGACATGAATCTCTCGATCTCTAATTAACTCTTCAAGGGTGATTCCTTGCAGGAAGTGAAGGAGAGAATGAGCAACAAGGGCATTGGCATCGGCCGATCCAAATTTCTCTTTATAGAACGTGAATCAACAAAAGGTACGATGCCTCACTTCATTACCATCTTCGCTGGACTGGTGGTAGCGCTCATCGCCATCTTCCCATCAGCGTCTAGCCTCGACCCTGCACTCGACTGAGCGACCGAAACCACCGGCTTCGCGTCCCGCGACGGAAACGCGGATCCGCGCAGATAGGTGGCGCCGGCCCTCTACAGGGTCGCCCTTCGGCATGCGCGTCATGAGCGGCTCCTCCGATGTCGCAGTCGTCGATGTTGATGCAGTCGCGCCAAGCGCGCCTGCCAGCCGGCTGCGCCCGCGCCACACCCGTGGCTGGGCCCCTGCGCCAAGCCGTGGCCGCCCTCACGCGCGCCAGGCCGTGGCCGCCCTCACGCACGCCAGGCCTCGCCCGGCCCCGAGCTGCCGCGGCGCCCTTGCCGCACACTAGCACTCGCCGGCGCCTCGTGGCCTCCACCTTCACAGTGTCGAGCAGCCGCAGCCCGCCGTCGACCAATCGCACTGCCCGCGAGAGAACTTGGGGCCCAGCAGCGCTCAGGCCGTGCCTAATCCGCCTCCCTGGCGACTCCTCTGACGATGAATAGCGCGGCTGGAGTTCCTCCCGTCGCCCATGATGCGGGCGACCTGCCGTACCGTAGGTGATTCCGAGGAAGAGCGTGGTTGGAGTCCCTCCGGTCTTGGTCATGTGGATTGGGGATCGAATCTACTCCTTTTGTGGATATCCCTGTCTACTCTTCCTTATCCGTTCGGTTGACCAAGTTGCCCGTGGCTGGGCTGCCCTACGTGGCATGTTTGCATGCGGTTGAGCCACCATGAGCTCCTGCTAATTTACATTATTTGCTTAAATCTAACAGCAGTTCTAGCAGTGTAATTTTCCTGTTTTAGACCCTGTTAATTACTGCATTTCCTATTGAGTTTAACATTCCAAAAAATATGTGGTTATTATATGTCGCATGTTCAATGTGTTTGCTTTTTAGCAATTCCTATAATATGTCCTACTAGTACAATGACATTGTTTTGCGATTGAGATTAAGTTTTCTCGCACAACATTTGCGATTGAGATGAATTTTCTCTCGCAAAATATTAATTCACTCCGCTGAATTATCTTGCAACTTGATACAAGATCATCTCATTCAATTTGAGGTCTATACAATTCAAGTTTTACACTTGAGCATCAAGTTTGCAACATCATTATTATTCATTACATTAGTAGTGGTTTTCTGTAGAGTACCTTGTATTCCAGACGTGATGTAATATATTTCCATGTTTCTTACATGATGAGATTCATCACATCTATTATTTGCAAATGAGATTGTTTATCTCTCGCAAAGGTAAATTCATTACCTCTGCAGTACTGTTTCTCCATTGAGTACGAGGTATTCCGGAATATTTTATGATGTATATATTTCCATGTTAACCACATGTCGAGATTAATAAATCTATTTGCAATTGAGATTTTCAATTTCTTGCAAATACATATGCAAAATTCAAGGTGTCATCCTTAGCAATTTGAGTTTCACACTAATGATTTTGAGCCACCTTTGAGATCTATTAATTTTGCAACATTAAGATGTATTTATATTACACAATCTGTAATATAAATAAATTACCCGTTTTTCACCGGAGATGATATGTTCTATGTGTTTACCACGTTGCCATTCTTCATGAACATGTCACAGCAGTCGAGATTGATTTCTCCCGCACAACAAACTTGTAAATTTTTGATAATAACATCTCCCTCATTATATTAGGAAAACACAAGGTAATGAGTTGGATCTACTGCCCACGTGTAGACTATCTCTATTACTGTGAGATCTGTATGATCTATGTGTTATGTTTCCACAACTGAGGTTGAGAATTTTCAAGTTATACACTTGAGTCAAATTTTTGCATTCGTATTACAAAACCATGATGGTTTTTAATTTACTTCTTGTAAATTAATTATCTCTAGCTTGCCTCTATAAGTAATCGATGGATAACAATTTGAGGCTCTTGCCCTCAATGGCCACAACTTACTTAAGCAGGTCATGGACATCAAGATCAGTCTTGCATCTCATGGGATAGCGCGCGCAATCCAAGCCACGCCACCGGGATGCAAAGGACCTCAAGGGTAATTGTTTGAAACTCACTTCAAACCCTCAACATGACACCATCAAGCTGTCACGAGACCCTATGAGTATGGAGAGCATGATGGTTTGAATATGCATCAACCGACATGTTTGAAGACTATACATTTAGTCCCTTAGTCTCCTTAGTGATCTATTTATTTATGTTCATTTATGATGTTCTAATAAGAACATGATTATTGTTGTCATCATATATTGTATATCACAATATACTGTATCAGCTCTTTGATACAAATACATTTGTATGTATTCTATATATTTTACACTGATTTTCATATTGAGAATCTTCATGTCTATATATAGATTTCTACGGGAGTCAATCCGATGAAAAATGATATGTGCCTTCTGGACATATGCACCACAAACTTTATACTCAGGGAAGTCCAGAAAGGAGATATTTAAATCATTAGACGCGACGAGGTATTTGTTGGCTCAACTCGAGTCATGTTTACCATCCCTGTGGGTACTCGAGTAACGTTGGGATGCTTTACTGCTTCCCAGGTTTAACTCATACCCTACTAAACTATGAAGGTATCCGTCAAAATAGTTTCCATAGCGAGACTTATGATGACAATAACGAGAAATAACTTCTCTTTACCATATGCAACGGATATGGCAAGCACATTCCCTGTGTATCATCTGGATTGTACTACACATACGACACAACCCATAGCACATGTTGTGTACGACATAGTTTTCCAGAATGTCTTGTACATGACAAACTTGGCATACTCACCTTGGTCATCGAGACATTGAGTTGAAACTAAAGCTATTAGCAATTCCAATAGTTTATGTTTATTATGATGCTAAATTCTAATAACATTTGGATTTTATGTGCACTACAAGTGACAAAGGGAAGCTAATTTTAAGGCTTGCAGACCTTAAAGTCTACGCTAAACCACTCAGACTCCTTGAATGCATCAAGTCGAGGTAAGTCGTTCTTCCCAGCCATTGAGTAGACTATTCAGGTATTCCATGGTTCTAAAATACATATCTACATGATGGTCTTAAGTGTGTGCTTTGTTCACAGGAAACCATTGGCTCATTATCCTGACATTGATTTCAAGCAAACCGGATAACATTGCAGAATTCTCCTTGAGGGCCTTCTCTATGGCCTTTTGATTGAAGTTTAGCAATTTGTCCTGATGTCTAGACTCAAAATGGTTTGGTAGAATCCTATCCAAAGAGTTAAGCTCATTGCATTATCTTTACTTTGGAATTGCAACTTACCAACTTTACGTTGGAGTCATGCAGTTTTACACGCTCATGACAGAACTGCATAATCTTGTTCCCCTCTATCTTTGATATGTGGGTATCTACCAGGTATTTCCTATCTGCGGTAATTCGGTTGCATACCGATATCACCACCGGGCATACATCATTAGCCCCTAAACATATAGTTGGGATCTATGTGAGGAATAATTGTATTTCCGTCAATACCTCACGCCCCTCACATGGGGAGTTATTCAAGGCCAATATGCTGATTCAATGAGGAACATTTCCAGGCATTAGGGGGAGATTTCAGGTACCATAAAGAATGCCAGGAAATTAGTGGAATGTTCAACACATTTCTGCCTCAAATCCACGTACTCAAAGATTTGAACTATGCGTTCAGAAGATTTGCAACACATTGCAAATAACCTGCCAGATTCATTTACTCACTATAAAGGTGTCACACAATCCTACAATCCTGCAAAAGTATGCCTTAAAGAGTGGAGGTACCAGCAAGATCCACTCCACTCCCCGTTCAAAGCAGCAGGGGGAGATGTATGGCAGAAATACATCAGGATTTAGCTTCTCGCAA
This sequence comes from Triticum aestivum, assembly GCF_018294505.1. Lineage (NCBI taxonomy): Eukaryota > Viridiplantae > Streptophyta > Magnoliopsida > Poales > Poaceae > Triticum > Triticum aestivum. The sequence goes on from NC_057806.1 coordinate 549,781,889, forward strand.
GCAAGTATATCATGGCCTGTGAATCAGTAAATGCAAGTCAACTTCACGTTGACAAACACCTAATGGGTAGTATACACCCAGTGGACGGGAAACCTCCACTAACCCAAGGCATAGTGCACACAATGACCGGGACATTGGAAAACCCGACTCAATCACATTGGGAAATCGCGAGCAGTCACCATTGGTAACGATATTTCCATCAAGTCTATATTGATATATAGATTCTGGAGAAACATATAACCAAAAGTCAACAATTGTCGACATACATTTCTCAACTAGATTGCGAAACCTTTCGAATGATTCATCAAATTTAAAGACCATGGCCATGGCAAAGTGTGAACAACACTCAGACTGAACTCAAGCAAAGGGTATAATTTAGGTAGAAATAATCTTGCTTAATAATGAGAAGGTATTCATAAGCAATACCTACACCAATTTTCTTATGGAAACAGAATTGAGAACAACGAGGTGGTGAAACATAGAGCAAGTATTGTAGCACAAGGGTTCACGCAGATATCCAACTATTCTCCAGAGGTGGAATTTCTTTCTGATAACTTATATCATTGGTAGTAGAAAATCATCTATCTCTGCAGTTGATAGATGTAGTGATTACATACCCATGTAGATCACTAGATTCAGATATAGATGGTTCCCGACAGAACCTCAATTCTGAATCGAAGTACAAAATGCAACATACACTGTGTAAAATCAATAAGTCCCCATATGACTTATTATTATCGTCGGTACATTTGGTACAACCGACGTAGTGAGTTCCTTATACACAAGGATTACTCCTACAACGATGGTTATCCATGTTTGTGTGTCTGCAATGATGACACATGTAATCATCTAAATGACAGAGTTTAAAATGAAGGATTTCGATAAACCAAAATACCGCTCGTTACTACAACTTGAGCACCTTCATTCATACATTATGGTATACTACATTGTCTATATCCAAAATATATTGGATAAATTCATTGTGGAAAAATCTTATCCATCCATAACTCTCATGGTAGTTCATTCTCCAGACATAGAGAAAGATCTATTTAAACCAAGAGATGATGAAAATGAGATATTGGGACTCAACGTTCCATAAGCCATTGGATCCACCAAACACAATTGGTTGGTACTCAAGAATATCTTTCGATATCTCCAAGGCATCAAACATCTTGTCCTGGTTTTTCAGTTTCACAGAAATGTGAGCACTGATATCATTGGATACATCGATCAGATCCCCACTATGTCAGATCGTAGACAAGCTTAGTGTTCCTACTAGGTGTGATAGCCCTCTCATGACGAGTCTTCAAAATAGACCTCATGGATACATCCACCAACCATTATCTCAAAGATAATGTTTCTTGAGTTGCACGGATGCAAACAAGTTACTTAATAAGCAATATCAGTATATTGCATATCTTGCAAGTTAAATCATGTGACTGATATGTTACGAAGTCTCTACCAACTTCTACATTCTAGAAATATGTTCATGGAATTGGTATGTGAGGGCTTCGAAATTTGCAAGAATCAGGGGGGTATCTTCCTGAATTGTTTCTGTCCAAAGCATCATATTATACTCTTTTTCCTTCATGAATTTACTTTACAGGTTCTCATAAAGGTTTTTAATGAGGTAATATCAACATGAGATCATATGTCATACCTTATGTTTTCCCCTCTAGGGTTTTTAGGAAAGTATATACGACATATTTATTGTACTCTAAATTCTATGAATATACTTCATATTGAGTTAACGGAGGCAATAATCATTATATGTTGGATCATTTTCTCCTTATTTTCCCACTGGGTTTGAAGGAGTTTTACCAGCATAGCCTGCACTACTCCTCACATTTTTCCTACAGTGTTTTTGGAGGAGACTTAACCAATGATGATGGATCCTTATGCAATCAAGCGTTGATTATGGGGGGTGTTGAGAACAATAACCCATGCGGTTATTAGGGGATTATCCCCGCTCTTTCCCACTCGTGCGATTCCACATTACTAGCAACCGTCATGTCGGTTACAGCCTAGAGAGACACCTTCAGCAAACCGTCGCCTCCCTCGGAGGCAACCATTCAATTGTATATAAGCTTCAATCATCAATAAAGAATACACAGTTGAATCATTTGTGGTCTCTCTCACTCGTCTCTCTTTCAATAAAAGGAAAGGGGGGCGAATCCAACTAGGAGCCCAAGTAGGATTCCTCCTACTAGGGTGCGCCTAGGGATGGCATCCTCCCCTCCCTCCTTTATATACGTGGGGGCGCCTACAAGACACATTAATTGTTCCTAGTCGTGTGCGGCGCCCCCTCCACAGTTTACGCCTCCGGTCATATTCACGTACTGCTTAGGCGAAGCCCTGCGTGGATCATTTCACCATCACCGTCACCATGCCGTCGTGCTGACGAAACTCTCCCTCGACACTTTGCTGGATCAAGAGTTCGAGGGACGTCATCGAGCTGAACATGTGCAGAACTTGGAGGTACTGTACGTTCGTTGCTTGATCGGTCGGATCGAGAAGAAGTTCGACTACATCAACTGCATTAAAAACGCTTCCGCTTTCGGTCTACGAGGGTACGTGGACACACTCTCCTCCTCTCGTTGCTATGCATCTCCTAGATAGATCTTGCATGAGGGTAGGTTTTTTTTAAAATTGCATGCTACATTCCCCAACATTGATAACTCAAGATTGGGATTTGCTTCTCCAACGATGAAGAGATATTCTTTGGGCCCTCTTGGTGTTACAGTATCCATATGTATCTGGCCGGGCACAGTGTGATTTGATCACAAGGATACCGGAACGCGAAAACAAGAAAAGGGAACAAAACTGGTAACAAGGAAACAGGCATAGTGAGCAAGTTGTTGATTCACAGAGATGCCATTAAATCTCTGTAACATCCCAAATTTTCAATTTGGAATGTTATACATTAGATCATCATTGCATATCATGTTTTATTGCTTTTTCGTTCAGTAATCCTCAAAATCCTAAGCAACTCAAGGACCCTCGGAGAGAGTTGGGGATTTCCCGGTTTTCATATTTGATTCTTTTATCAAATAATCAAACGAGGATTTGATTTTAATTATTTCTCTCCAAAAAATATTTCACATTAAAAATTAAAGAGAGGAGGTAATATGACTTCTCCAAAATAAATGAAATATTGGAGGAAAAATATTAAAATCATTAAATTGATTTTTATTTTGATTTTATTCGGATTTTATTCGCTTTAGAAAAAAATAGCATGTTTTCAAAATTGCATTTTAGGGCCAAGAAAATGTTCATCTTGTTCTAAATATTTTATTTAGACGGTGAAAATTTGTTTTGGCATTTTTAGATTTTTATTTATTTTTCTAGGATTTTATTTCTGTCGGCGGAATTATTTAAAAAAAAGTTTCGCGCCCGACTGGGCCTAAGGCCCGGCCGAGCAAGGCCGGCCCAGCCACCGCCGCCTCCTGCGCGCGCGCGCCGCCGCCGCCCCCGCCACTCGGACCGGAGTCCGAGTTGGACTCCGCCTCCGCCGCGCCTTGCCCCCTCCTCCAAGTCGCCGCCCCCGCCCCCTTTATATACGCCGCCGCCCCGAGCCCCAACACCACTACCACCGCCGCCAACCCCGCCGCCGCTTGCCGCTGCCGCCGCCAAGCCCCGCCGCCCCGCACCCCGCCTCGCCGGACCTCTCGCCGGAGGTATCTGCCGGATTCGAGCCATCGGTTTTTTTAAAAAAATGTTCGGTTTATTTTTTTTCAAAACCCTACTTTTCGTTTTTTTAATAGATTGGTTTTTCTCCGGTTTATTTATTTAGCAAGCGTTCGCTCGTTCGTTCGTTTTAACGAACGCGTTCTTCGTTAAGATCCAGATAACGAACGTCCATTCGTTAATTTGTTCATCGTTTTTCTTTTTCTCGGATTTATTCCGCGATTTTTTTGATCGTGATTTCTGATCCGATCTTAGTTTCTGTTTATCTTTTCGCTCGTTTATCGGAATCAGGCGATTCAAGCGCCTGGAGTTTCATCTCGAAACCCTCTTTCCGTTTAACCAACTCAAACAAGTTTTTGCTACTGTAAAATTTAACCTAGTTTCAGATTAGTAAATGAAGCTTCTTTCTTTCGCCGTTTGAGTTTCGTTGCTCCGCTTGATTTGATTCTTTTTGCGAACCGGAGTTCTTAAGTTGAACTTTCTGGTCAACCTCTTTTATTTGAGTTTTTCTTGTGCATCGTTGCTTGTTACTTATGTATGCTATTGTTTGCTTGCGATAGAATTCCCGGAAGTCGAAGCGTGTTACTACGGGTCTCTAGGATTCACGGATCGTCAGCAAGGCAAGTAACACTTTGATCGTAGCCCTTTATCACCCAGTTTTTATGCATTAGTTCAATCCTCAAACATTGCATGATTAGGATGTCATTAACTTGTGGGTTAGGAAGTAGTTGATGAGGTAGAACCTATTGCCCTGTTATATTCAAACCCATGGGAGTTACTTCTACGCTTGCTTATATTACTATGCTCTGCTATGCTCGTAGACGTGGTTTGGGTTTGAGTGAAATCCATGACAGATGTGAGTTTGTTAATTAATGGTTCAACTTAAGGTGGCAACTTAATCAAACATCTGGGTGGAATGAGGCACCTGGAGTACCCAGTGGTCCCTGTATTTTTGGAAATCCCGGAGTACCCGTGTGATCTTCCTATGGACCGCCACCCAGGCTCAAAGGGAACTGAGATGATTCATGCTAGAAACTTCCGTGTGTAGCCACAAGCTATTATGGGCTCTAGCATAGTTGAGTAAGTTACGTGAAGCTCTTGAAGAGGCAGATCAGCACGTAGTGGGATGTTGCTTTGGTATGGTCTGACCGGAGTAGAGAGTTAATGTTTTTGAAAGACTATGTCTCGGTCATCCGTTTCTCAAACACCCTGTAGTGCGAGAAATCCAACGGAGGCGATTGAGTCTTGTGGGGAAAAGTACACAAACCTCTCCAGAGTGTACAATCTAATTATGGTTAGTCGTGTCCCCGGTTATGGACAATTCTTGAGTATCTAGTACTTGGGTTATCACATGTATCTCATCATGTTTAATTAATATTGTTGGGTTGTTCACTACTAGGGAAAACCTTATACACAGAATCTTAGCAGCAGCGCGGCATAAAAACATGCGCTGCCGCTAAGTAGTAGCAGCGCGGTTACGGAAAGCTCACTACTGGTGCAAACTTAGCAGTAGCGCGTGACGCTTAAACCGCGCTGCTACAAAAATCCACCGACAGTACACAACGACATAAGTTTACCAGTAGCGCAGCGCCAGGGAGCCCGCTGCTGCTAATGCCATAGTAGCAGCGCGCTTTTTTGTCACCTCGTTGCTGCTAATTTTGAAATTGTGCACAAGGTTGGCCCGTTTAGCAGTAGCGCATGACAGGAAAGTGCGCTGTTGCTACGCTCTTAGCAGCAGCGCGCTTTCTCACCCGCGCTACTGCTAAGACGCAGCACCCACCACCTTTTCCACCTCCCCCTCCCCATCTCCTCCCCTCCCTTTCCCCTACCTCCCACATCCTCCCTCTCTCACTCTTCTTCTTCCTCAATACTTCTCCCCCCATTACTCTCCCTCTTCTACCTACCTTTCTCTCTCTTCATTACTCCTAGCTATAACTACACCACCTCCATTAATTCATCTCCTTTCTCTTTTTCCTCCCCCCTCCACTAGTTGAAGTTGTCTCCTCCCAAATTAGCTAGCTAGGTAGATGTAGCATTTAGTTAAGTGACCTATTTGCCCCTAACTAGATCTTTCTTTGTCAAGAAGAGCTTTGTGCACTTTTGACCTCCCTACATCATCATCTCCACCGTGTGCTCGATCTCGAGATAGAGGTGTGATTAATATTTCATGCTTTTGCAAAATGGAAATATGTTTATGCATGTGTGTGTGATATTTTTATGGAAATTGTGTGTGTGGCATGAGTTGACGCCAAATTGTGCATTTGAGTTGCCTATGTTTTGCCGAAATGTCGATTTATTTCTGTTTCGGCGAATTCCGGGCAAACTCTAGATCTATATATGTCCTATTTTTAAGGAAGGTCATGCCGAATTTTTGTATGACTTTGATGAATGCATGCATTTTTATAATCAATTTGTTTATTATTACCGTGCAGAGTTGACAATGGTCAGTGGAACGATGGTGGACAGGTGGTTGCGGTCGGCGGTGTAGGACATGAAGGAAAATAATGTGACAGAGGTTTTATGTCTGTGTCGAAAATGCAAAGGAATAGTTTGGCTTGACCCCCATGTCGATGGTCGTGTCGAAGCGCACCTGCTCATGACTGGTTTCATGGATGGCTATACTCGGTGGATAACTGAAGATGAGGATGATGATGTTGAGGATGCCGACGGGGTAGGCAATGATGACACGGGGCAAGATGAAGAGATGATCAATAATGGCGGCGGGGAAGAGGCTGGACATGGTGGCGGAGAAGGGGCCGGACATGGCGGCGGAGAGAACGGCATGGACTCCATGCAGTACTAAGTTCAATCGTGCGGGACCCTCATGTTTAAGCATTGCTTCGCAAGGAGACGAGTACTGAGAGAGCTGCTTCTAGAGAGGAGGCTAAGCTGGAGCAACTGGTGGTAGACTCGAACACTCCATTGTATGATGGTTGCAATCCTGAGGTGACCCGCTTGAGTTTCACGCTCCAACTGCTGAAGACGAAGGCTAAAAACAAATGGATCGACACTAGCCTCGATGAGCATCTCAAGTACCTAAAGGATGTTCTTCCCGAGGGTAATCTATGTCCTAGTAGTGTTGATGAGGCCAAGAAGATCGTGTGCCCTCTTGATCTGCCACACATTAGATACCATGCATGCATCAACAATTGCATAATTTATCGGAAGGAGCACACGGAAAAAACAAGTTGTCCGCTGTGCAATGCTTCTCGATACAAGAAGGCCGGGAAGAAATGCCCCCAGAAAGTGGTATGGTACTTACCGATCACTCCCCATCTCCAGAGGTATTTTGTAGATCCCAAGGAAGCAAAGCTAATGCGCTGGCACACGGAGAGGAAGAAGCCCGACGATGGAGATGATCCGAAGCTGAGACACATCAAGGATGGAAGCCAGTGGAGAGCGTTGAACAGCTTCTATCGGTATTTTGAATGTGATGCAAGGAACACCGTGCTCGGTGCGTGTATCAATGGCATGAATCCGTTTGGCAACCAGAGCACCAACCATAGCACATGGCCCGTGTTTGTATGGATGTACAACCTCCCCCCTGGTTGTGCATGAAATTGAAGTACATTCACATGAGCATGCTTATTCAAGGGCTGAAACAACCAGGAAATAATATTAATTTGTATCTGGGGCTACTTCAGGAGGAGTTAGACACGTTATGGAAAACACCGGCCAAGACATGGGACGCCAGCAAAGGCGAGTATTTCAACATGAGAGCCGCGCTGATCATGACAGTGCACGACTATCTTGGTTACGGATATGTGGCAGGCCAGGTGTGCCATGGATATTGCGGATGCACGCAGTGCATGGATGATACGATGTCTCAGCAGCTAACGTCTTGGAAAGATGGCGGGTCTGGGAAAATCGTGTACATGGGGCATCGAAGATGGCTCAAACAGGACGACCCGTGGAGAAACCATGGAGATCTATTCAATGGTAACGCTGAGCATCGAGGACCTCCACGTAAGCGGAGCGGTGCCGAAATCGATGAGCTGTTGAAAAACCGGAAGGAGTGCCCCGCGCCAGGAAAGACGATGAGAAAGGCGCCGGAGCCGCTGCTGAAGGTATGGAAGACGAGGTCTGTGTTCTGGGACTTGGAGTACTGGCACAAACTCGATACACCTCATTGCCTTGATCAAATGCATATCTGTAAGAATGTCCTTGAGAGCTTGCTCGCAACACTGATGAACATGCCGGATAAGACCAAGGATGGGCCGAAGGCAAGAAAAGACTTGCAAGATTTGAAAATCAGGGAAGATCTGCACATGCCACCCCGTAAAATGTCAGATGAGACAGAGACGGAGACAGAGGCACGGGAGAAGAAGGGCAAGAAAATAAAGAATGAGGATTATTGCCCCCCTTCTTGCTTCACCTTAAGTCAGGCTGAGATCAATCAATTCTTTAAGTGCCTTACCGGAGTCAAAGTTAGTTCCGGTTACTGTGGCAAGATAAGTAGATATCTAAACACGGACAAGAAAAGGTTCAGCGGGATGAAGTCTCATGACTGTCATGTGATGATGACGTAGATATTACCTGTTGCCCTTAGAGGGATAATGGACAAGCACGTCCGTGACACGCTTATTGGTCTCTGCAACTTTTTCGACGTCATCTCTCGAAAGTCGATCAGTGTGAAGCAGCTCCGAAGTCTACAAGAAGAGATCGTTGTGATACTGAATGAGCTTGAGATGTACTTCCTGCCCACGTTCTTTGACATGATGGTGCATCTGTGTGTCCATATTGTGGATGACATAATAGACCTGGGGCCGTCATTCCTGCACAACATGATGCCGTTTGAGAGGATGAATGGGATCATCAAATGATTCGTTCGTAACATGTCCCATCCAGATGGAAGCATCGTCCAGGGCTATTTGACACAAGAGTGCATCTCTTTCTGTGAGAATTTTCTATATGGCGCAGACCAGCCGCCTGGTGTTAGTGTTGGTTTGCCCGTTAACAAGCATGATGGGAGGCTCGAAGGATAAGGTCACTGCAACAGTCGCAGGGAACTGCACATGGCATACTCAGATCGACGCAGTGACTTTGACAGAGCAAACTTGGTAGTGCCACAACACCTAGACGAGGTAGATCCTTTTGTGGCACTGCACAAAGAAATTATCGCAAAGAAGTATCGTGACCAGGGGGTATGCAGGACGGACGCTGAAGTTACTAGAGAGCACAACTCCACTTTCCTGCATTGGTTCAAAGAGCATATTATTGCTAATCCCCCGGAGGAGGGCTCCAAGGACGGGTTGCTCATATACGCCTTAGCACATGGCCCCTTGCCCAACCTCGTAACCTATCAGACATATGATATCAACGGATACACGTTCTAACGGAGGCCAAAGATATGGACAGTGATGAATATCAGAACTCAAGGGTGACGATGGAATGCATGACCGGCAGCGACAACGGCGCAACTGAACGATTTGATGGAAGGGTCGAGGAGATCTGGGAGCTTGACTACTCTGGACTGCACAACACGACGATGTTCCGTGTTAGATGGGCTAAGAATGTCGAAAGAGAAAGCCGGATTTTCACTACCATGACTATACCCGACGCTAAGAGCGCTACCGTGAACGCTATCGCAAAAAACAAGCCATGGGTACACGCTAAGCACGTGACACAATGCTTCTTCATAACCGACCCATGCAATCCCAGTCGTGTTGTCGTGAGGAAATGCAAAAGAAACATCATTGGAATGGATGGAGTCGCCAACGAGGAAGACTATGATCAGTGCGGCAACCCAATGAGGGAACATGACAATGATGATGAAGTATACGTCAAAAGAAGAATCAATACTACATTACCAAAGAAAAATCATACTCCATGGAAAAGGCAAAGTCACAATGAGGGGCTCAATTATTTTTCGACGAACAAGAAGGAAAAGAAGCTGACTCAAAAACGAAAACGTCAGCGCTGAGGAATCGGTCAAATGATGTAATATATATATATATATATATATATATATATATATATATATATACACACACACACACACACTTAATTAGCCATTATTATGCATGGGTCCAATGATGTAATATATATATGTTCCTATTTTGTATACACACTTAGTCATTATTATGCAAGGGTCCAATGATGTAATATATATATGTTCCTATTATGCTGAGGAAAAGAAAAAAGGGAAACTGGTTATAGCAGTAGCGCTTTAGTGAAAAAGAGCTACAGCTAGTCAAGGTAGCAGTAGCGGTTTCTGCAGAAAATCGCTATAGCTGCTCGTAATAGTAGTAGCGCGTTTTGTGTAAACGCGCTACTGCTACGTCGACTTAACCCAAAATTCTCCCTCTCCCTGCTTCATCCCGCCTCTTTTCTCCCAAATCCCCACTCTCTCTTCCCCGGCCCCGTTGCACCGCCGCGCCCGCCCCCGACCCCGGTGCGCTCGCCCCCGACCCCGCCGCGCCCGACCCCGGCGCACTCGCCCCCGACCCCGCCGCCCCCGACCCAGGCGTGCTCACCCCCGGCACCGGTGATCGCCCCCGACCCGTCGGCCCTCACCTCCCTCCTCTGCTTCCTCCCCTCCCAACCTCGGCCGTCGTCGGGCCTGCCTCCTCGCCCTACACCCTCTGTAAACCACCCCCCCCTCTCTCTCTCTCTCTGCTAGCTAGGGTTAATTTACTTAGGTTTTAGTTATGTTAATTAGGTTATCTATTTAGTTATGAATTTAGATAGGTTTCAAAATTTGCTGAATTTATATGCAAATTTGAATCGGACATGTGATATGTGGATATGTCATGTTTTGGACATGTCATGTTTTGGTAAATGATCCGAGTTGCCTATGTTACGCCGGAATGTTGATTCATTTCCGTTGCGGTGAATTTCAAGCGCTCGATATGTCCATTTTTTAGCAAAGGTCATGCCGAAATTGTCCTCGTGCCTTATCATCCAAAGTAAGTCAGTTTCGAACAACCCTTTCATACATTTCAATCATTCCTTCTCTCTCTATGGGGAATAATTTGAGGTGTCTTTTCCCCGCAGCAATGGGCGCGCCGTCCTTATCGTTCTTTATCCGCAAGTCTCCCACGCCGTGTATTTTGACCCTTCCAGAGACTACGAGAAAAAAGACTACACCCACATAATGAATATTCTAGATGATGCTCTCCAAGGCTTCAGCTTTAGAGGTGGTCACATGCAGGTCAGGAAACAAAGGAACAAGAAGATGGGTTTCGCGCAAAAACTAACTTCTCCTGCATCCAAGTCCCAAAACCAAGCAAGAAGGATGGATTCTACATCCTCCGTCTCATGATTCAGTTCAACAAGGATCACCAAAAGCTTCGCATGAGAAGTAGAAATGATGATCATATCCACAAGTGGCTAGAATCTCATGGAGAAGCGGATTATAAACTTAGAGATGACTTCTTTCGCATCCAAAGTGACATTGCGACGATCATCATGAAAGAAGTCGTCGATGAGAAGGGGATGTTCCACCATGGCCCTATATCGCGAGCTGACGTCCGAACTCGCATAGGCATGCAATGTCTAGACCTCACGCCGTTCAAGAAGCTAGGGTCCATCCTCGATGATATGGAAGTTTGGAACTTCTAGTGATTTATGATGCCGATGATGATGATATGTGTCGGTTGAACTTGTATACTATTTGTAGCGATGCAACTTTGTGATGTCCACGATTCCTGTCGAACTTGCGTAACGCTACTTTGTTAGTTTGCGTACGATGACCTGCGTACCTCTAGTTAATTAATTTGCATACTGTATGTTGCATCTAGTTGCTAACCCTTTCTTTTTCGGTGTTCTCTAGTATATTTTGTTGCATATATATGATTGTACATCCTCTTCATGAACATGCATCTCTAACAGGTACCTAGTTTCTTGATGGCGAGATGGAACTGCTATGTCGTGTACAAAGGGAAGGTTCCGGGGGTGTACAACGAGTGGCATGAGTGTCAGGCGCAAGTGAATAGGTTCTCGGACGCCAGCCATAAAGGCTTCAAAAGCAGACAAGAAGGAGAAGCTAGTTACTTGTGGTTCACGCTAGCGCGAGAGAGGACTCGTAACCGCCATCTCATGTATTGCATAGTTCTGCTCTCACTCATAGTGATAGCTCTTCTCGCGTATACCTTTGTTTAGATGGATGACGTTGTAGTTGCAAGTATTAGAGACTTGCATGTATCGCTATTTTCGAGATGATGACAAGATACCACTTTGTGTTGGATGATGATTATGACGAGACTATTTGTATGTATATGCTATGATTACATTTGTGGTCTCGCGGGCATTTGTATGTGTATCATGATGACATTTGTATGTGCTAAAGATTCTTCTATAAAGCATGTTCAAATACAAAACAAATATGCCAAAAAAACAAAAAACTACTAAAATTAGCAGTAGCGAGTGGAGAAAAGTTAGCAGCAGCGCGGTTGTAGCAGTAGCGCGCACAGGGGAAGCGCGCTATAGCTATTAGCAGCAGCGAGGTTCCTTTAAGAGCGCTGCTGCAACACTTGTGTAGCAGTAGTGCGGGTGGACCAGCGCTACTGCTATATGTTAGCTGTAGCGCCTTATTAGTAGCGCCGGCCCCCGCGCTACTAAAAGGCCGAAAACCCGCGCTGCTGCTAGGCTTTTCCCTAGTAGTGGTTAATCACTTCAATTGGGATTGAGTTGGAGGAACCTTCTCAATGTTGTTCAACCACCATGATAGTTAAATTAAAATCTATTCCTTTGTTGTAGGGAAAAATTGGGTTTTCGCAAAATTGTAACCATAGAGCTTTCCACCAGCCATATATGCATGTAGTGATAGCATTATTCTGTTCTTGCTCTACTGTGTTATATTGCCAACATATTCCATGTGCTGACCCGTTTTCGGGATGCAACGTATTATGTTGCAGACTTTTCAGACGAGGAGTAAGGTTCGTTAGGTCGTTGCCGTGCAGCTCAGCTATGCCGTTGGAGTTGATGGACTTACTTTATCTTCCAAGCCTTCCGCTGTTATCGTATTAGATGGCCTTAAGCCATATTATTGTAATAAGTTCTCTCTTGAGACATTCGATGTAATAAGTGTGTGATTGCTACTCTGTTATAAATCCTTCGAGTACTGTGTGTGTCAGCATTACCAATCCAAGGATGACACTGAAGCACAGAGACTTGACCATCTGAGGTCGGGTCGCTACAAGATGGTATTAGAGCACATGCTGAGTGTAGGACACGACCACTAAGATAAACCCTAGGTCACACTTCTCTACTCATTTCTGACTCCTCTCCATTTTCTACTCTTTAGGATGACGGAGATGAAGAACAAGTTTGCACAACCGGATGAAGACACACCTTTTGGACGCCACTTGAAGGAAGTCACTAGGTACTTGAACATTGGAATACCAAGCTTCACCGGGACATAAAACGCCACTTTACCTGAAGAGGAGCGCTTAATGATTCAAGTACAAGTTCCAGGAAGGACGTTCTCGCCAACTTGTAAACCCATAGAGTTTTCTTTCGAAGCACCCACCTGGAGTCTAGGCAAGAGCATGGCAGCCCACATTACCATGGGACGCATTGGAGAAGTTTACAACAGGGAGCTTAAGGACACTATTTACCAAATATGTGGGCGCCGAGACGAGTAATGGGAAGTAATCAACACCAGGACGGATAGATCCATTACAGCTTTCATCCAGGAATTAAACCCGCACATCCGACGTCAGGAAAACCAGATGTGCGCGGACATGACGGACTTGAAGAAGGCGAACACTAGGATCATCGAACTGGAGGAAGAACTCAAGTTTACACGCGATGGATATGAGGAGGAAATCAAGACACTACTGGAGAAGAATGACGACCTAGTCAAGAAGATCGGAGTATTCATGGGAGGACCAGCACCGGGAGACGAAGACGAAGATCCCACTTGCCCGGACAACTACATCATCATCGACGACACCGATTCCGATCCTAGTGATGATGACTTTGAAGATGAAGCTGGAGCAGACATCATGGAGTCTTCCACCGATCAAAATTTCTAGATGACTACCATATATTACTAGTACTCCCCTATGTATTTAGTAGTAGTTGAGCACTTGTGCGATAGTTCTAGATCGTTTGTATGCCCTTGCTTGATTGATTGAGTGAAATGATTGTGTTTGTCTCATGTGCATATGGGTAGTGTTTTCTCATTAGACCTCTTTTCTATTCTAATATCTTCCATCTAAACCCCTCAGATGCCTCCGAGACGTGACACCAGTTTTGCCTTCCCACCGGAGCTCACCCATTTGATCCAACAGAAGAATGCGTTGATGCAATTGCTAGTTCAGAATCAGGGCAACAACAACAACAACAACAACAACAACAACAACAACAACAACAACAACAACAACAACAACAACAACAACAACACGCCGCATGTGGACAACCTAGCCCGTTTTCTAAGGTTACAGCCGCCGGTGTTTTCCAGTAGCATCGAGCCCATAGTTGCGAACGATTGGCTACGTCGTATTGGAAGGGAGTTGACCACCGCAGGTTGCACAGATGCTGAGAGAGTGCGCTTTGCCGCACATCAATTGGATGGACCAGCAGCCTCATGGTGGGAGAATTACACAGCCACTTTTCCTATAGCCAATGTCACTTGGGACCATTTTCAGCAAGCTTTCCGCACAGCCCATGTCTCCACTGGAGCTATGCAAATGAAGAAGCGGGAGTTCCGAAACTTACGCCAGGGGAACCGTACTGTGGCTCGGTACATGGATGAGTTTAGCAAGTTATCTCGCTACGCCCCTGATGATGTGGCCACAGATGCCGCGAAGCAGGAGAAGTTTATGGAAGGGCTGAATGATGAGATGAGTATGCAGTTGATGGTAGCAACCGTCAACAACTACCAGGAGTTGGTAGATAAGGCTCTTATGATTGAAGGGAAGCAGCAGCAGATTGAGAGCCGCGAGAGAAAGTATGGACAAGGGAAGTATAACTCAGGAGCTCAGCAGAAGCCTCGCCTAACCCCGAACTCGGGAGGACTTATTCATAACCATGGAGGTCACAACCACACTGGAGGAGGATCGCATAACCACAATGGTTCTAAGAATGGGAATGAGAACGGAACCAACAATAATCATAACCGCCCCAACCCAGCCACACCCGCCAAAAGGGACTTAAGTCATGTTACTTGTTTCAAGTGCGGGAAGACTGGACACTACGCCACGGAGTGCCCCGAAGGAAAGAATGGAAATGGAAATGGGAGCGCTGGGAAGAAGCCAAATCCATTCAACAAAGGACAAGTGAACCACGTTAACGTGGAGGAGGTTGAAGAGCAGCCGGACGCGGTAATAGGTAAGTTTTTGGTTAAGTCATTTACCGCTCTTGTTCTCTTCGATACTGGTGCATCGCATTCATACATATCAAGGGGATTCGTGGATAAGTTTAAACTACCAACCCAAACCCTTAGGACCCCTCTTTTAGTGAGTTCACCCGGAGCAGAGTATATGGCTAGCCGATGGTGTGACCAGATACCCCTAAGCATTGGTACACATGTTTTTCCGTCCGACCTAATTATCTTGGAGTCACAAGGATTGGATGTGATATTAGGTATGGACTAGATGTCAAAGTTTGGAGGAAGCATTGACTGTGCTAGTAAGTCGATTTATCTCACCACCCCAGAAGGAAAAAGGATTAAGTATGTATCTAGACATGTGCCTAGGAGGAGTCAAGTGAATGCCCTTACGGGAGTTGTTCAGGAGGATGTGCCTGTAGTGAAGGATTACCCAGATGTTTTTCCAGAGGAGTTACCAGGCATGCCACCGGATAGAGACATTGAGTTTTTGATAGAGCTGTTACCAGGTACAGGACCAATATCCAAGAGACCCTATCGGATGCCCGCAAATGATCTGGAAGAAATTAAGAAACAGATCAAGGAGTTATTGGAGAAAGGATACATCCAAAGAAGTTCATCACCTTGGGGAGCCCCAGTACTTTTGGTTGAGAAGAAGGATAAATCCCTGAGGATGGTTGTTGATTATCGAGCATTAAATGAAGTGACGATTAAGAACAAGTACCCACTACTGATGATCAACGATCTGTTTGATCAGTTGCAAGGAGCTAAAGTGTTTTCGAAGGTCGATTTGCGATCGGGGTATCATCAGTTGAAGATATGAGAGAAGGATATACCGAAGACAGCGTTCACAACACGATATGGATTATACGAGTAGACAGTCATGTCATTTGGACTGACTAACGCCCCCGCCTATTTCATGAGCATGATGAACAAGGTGTTCATGGAGTATTTGGAGAAGTTTGTTGTGGTGTTTATTGATGATATTATAGTATACTCTAAGAACGAGGAGGAGCACAAGGAGCATTTGCGCTTAGTTCTCGAGAAACTCAGGGAACACCAGTTGTATGCTAAGTTTAGCAAATGCGAATTTTGGTTGAAGGAAGTCGGGTTCCTTGGACATGTTATATCGGGAGAAGGTATCGCAGTAGACCCTAGCAAAGTTCAGTCAGTCACTGAATGGTTGGCACCCACCTCAGTTAGCGAGATCCGCAGCTTTCTTGGACTCGCAGGATACTACCGGAGATTCATCGAGAATTTTTCCAAGATTGCAAAGCCAATGACTGAACTGTTGAAGAAGGATACTAAGTTTAAATGGACAGAAGATTGCGAGGCAAGTTTCCAGGAGTTGAAGAAACGTTCAACTACAGCGCCAGTGCTAACACTGCTAGATATACATAAGGAGTTCCAAGTGTACTGCGATGCCTCACGCTTAGGACTTGGATTTGTGCTTATGCAGGACAGGAGAGTTGTTTCATATGCCTCACGACAACTAAAACCTCATGAGTTGAACTATGCCACGCATGATTTGGAGTTAGCAGCCGTAGTGCATGCATTGAAGACCTGGAGACATTACCTTATTGGAAACCATTGTGATGTGTACACGGACCATAAGAGTTTGAAGTACATTTTCACCCAGAAGGAGCTGAACCTTCTACAGAGGAGATGGTTGGAGCTTATAAAGGATTATGACATGAAGCTACACTATCATCTAGGAAAGGCTAATGTCGTAGCAGACGCTTTGAGCCGAAAGAGTTATGCTAATATCCTTGAAAGTAAGGGACTGCCGAGGGAATTAGCAGAGGACATCATGGAACTTCGGTTGGAGATTGTTCCTAGAGGATTCATTGCAACAATGGAAGTCCAGTCGACATTGCTAGACAAGATTCAGGAAGCTCAGAAGGATGACAAAGAGATTGCCGAGATAAAGGAGAAGATGGGCAAAGGAAAGGCCAAAGGTTTTCATGAGGATGAGCATGATACCTTAGGGTTTGAGGACCGAATCTATGTGCCCAATAACCAGGAGATCAGGAAGTTAATACTTCAAGAGGCCCATGACTCACCATACTCGATACACCCCGGACACACCAAGATGTATTTGGATTTGAAGGAACATTTCTGGTGGACCGGTATGAAGAAGGATATTGCCGAGTATGTAGCCGTATGTGATGTATGTCAGCGCGTGAAGGCAGAGCATCAGAAGCCAGCAAGACTGTTACAGCCTATGCCAATACCCAAATGGAAGTGGGATAAACTGGGCATGGACTTTATCACCGGATTGCCCAGGACCAAAGTGGGATATGATTCCATATGGGTAGTAGTTGATCGCTTGACCAAAGTAGCTCACTTCATCCCAGTGAAAACCACCTATACAAGTGCAAAGTTGGACAAGATATATATGTCCAGGATCGTATGTCTGCATGGAGTTCCGAGGAGCATCGTATCAGATCGAGGAACACAGTTTACCTCAAAGTTTTGGCACCAGTTGCACCAGTCTTTGGGAACGAGATTGGAATTTAGTATAGCATTTCACCCGCAGATGGATGGACAAACAAAGAGAGTCAACCAAATTCTGGAGGACATGTTAAGATCCTGTGCACTAGATTATGGATCTAGTTGGGATGAAAATTTGCCATACGTAGAGTTTTCATACAACAATAGCTATCAAGCCAGTTTGAAGATGGCACCGTTTGAAGCCCTGTATGGACGAAGGTGCAGAACACCGTTAATGTGGGATGAGGTAGGAGACCGACAGTTGTTTGGACCAGACTTGATCAAGGAGTTTGAGGAGAAGGTTAAATTGATTCGTGACAGACTGAAGATTGCTCAGTCTAGGCAGAAGAGTTATGCAGACTCAAAATGCAAGGAGGTAACCTATGAAATTGGAGACCAAGCATATATGCAAGTATCACCCTTGCGAGGAGTGAAACGTTTTGGAGTTAAGGGAAAGTTAGCCCCGAGATTTGTAGAACCGTATCGTATTTTGGAACGGATGGGAGAAGTTGCCTACAAGTTGGAGTTACCCGAGGGATTGTCAGGAGTTCATGAAGTGTGACGGTGTCCTGGACTAGGGGGTTCTCACCATGTCATCTCTCGATCTGTTAGATTGGGTCAAGGACCCCCCGTATACTCATGGGCCAGTTCGGACAGTTGCCGCATACATGGAAGATTCCACAAGACTTGGTGATCAAGACAAGGACTCCTCCCCACCGGCGTATTCGGCTAGGACTCTTGTTATCCTAGGCCCCTGGTGCATTATATAAACCGAGGCCAGGCTACTCGATAGATCATATACAACAATCATTCCATAGGCTAGCTTCTAGGGTTTAGCCTCTACGATCTCATGGTAGATCAACTCTTGTAATACCCATATCATCAAGAATAAATCAAGCAGGACGTAGGGTTTTACCTCCATCAAGAGGGCCCGAACCTGGGTAAAATATCGTGTCCCCTGCCTCTTGTTACCATCCTCCTTAGACGCACAGTTCGGGACCCCCTCCCCGAGATCCGCCGATTTTGACACCGACATTGGTGCTTTCATTGAGAGTTCCGCTGTGTTATCGGCAAAAGGATCGATGGCTCGTCTGCAGGTCAACTGCGATGCCGGCATCTTCGTCGTCGGCTCGTCTGGTCACCTTGGCTCGACCGAGGATCATGCTCCATCTCCGATCGTCATGTTCGGACGAGGGCCTTCATCAACATCAACTCCGATCTCTATCAAGATCATGGAGGAATCATCCATGGAGCTCGGGGGCTTAACGTCAACATTGCCCTCGGGCGACCGTGCTGTTTTTCCGAACAGCAAACTTGTATCCGCTGCCACCACCTCTTAGAGCATCGCCTTGACGATCCCTTTGGTGTAATTGTGTGGAATTGAGTCTACAACAACCCTGGAAAATTTCGTCGAGTTCCGATGGAGGAATCTCCGACAATCTACGATATACCGGAGCCCTGTCAAATCTGGACGAGAATCTGGACGAGTGTAGGGCGTGGTCTCCAGAGCCCAGCTCGGAGGTCCTTTGGAAGATCCAACCATTCATCTACTGCGGAAATCGCATATCTACCACCCCTCCAAATTTCAGCTCGATCCAACAGTTCAAACTCCGGGAAACTTCCGATGAGTGGACCAATTTTCGGATCTGTTTTCTGTGCGAATACGGATCCGACCCGAATTCATGTTTCTTTATGAACGTGATATTGGACAACCTTTTTAAAAAAAATCTTTTATGGTATTGTGCGTTGTTTTTAAACACATACCCATAAAATTTTAAGCCGCCTTCGAGGTAATCTCACCATCACGCTGGTGTCAAACCAGTCCGGCGGTATTGCTCCATGGCTGCCGACCTGCGCTACACACGTCGCCGCGTTATTGAGCTAAACTCAATCCCTTCGATCATCATCTCGGCAAGCCGAACAAGAGTTTGGCATCGTGAAGGATAAATCATCACCAACACCGCCGCCCCACGGATTACACGGAGCGGGAACACAGGCATCGCCGCATGGTCACTTAATGAAACCGGCATTGTCCGCGTCACAAGTTACGACCTGCGTCGGCATGGCCGCACTGTTGCTTCTTCAAGCCGATATTCATCACGCCGAACTGCTTCAACACCTCGGCTGACACGGCAGCTGCAACGTCTCCTTACCGACCTGCTCCGTCTCCTTGGCTGGACCATCTCTTCATCAACTTACTTCGGAGACTTCGGCGTCACCAGCCGACCAGCTTCATCGCATTAGCCGAACCACGGGCTTTTCCTCGGCGAGCAAACATTTGCTAGCATCGCCAGGCCATCGCTTTATCACACATCAGGCAATGGGTGTGCGGATCGATTCCCGATTTTGGGAGTCGCTTTTCTTCGGATTGCTACAACAAATAAACCAGGTGCTATTAATCCTAGTATTTTTCGCTTGTTTGGGTTTATTTTTCCCAAGGAATTATTACTCTCGTTTGTCCATCATCTGCACACAGGTCTATCAAATGATGGCCGCATTAACGACGGTCGCATGGTGGTTCGGTCAGTTTCCGTACATAGTCCGGCGAACGCCGCATCCGGAACCCGGACCGACCTGTGAATTCAGGCTTTGCCGCGCCTTTACCGCATCACGCCGACGCCCTGCATCGACATTGACTTCGGAGCCAGGCCATATTTCTTTTATTACTCACTTTGCATAAATTATTTATTATGCAATGATTTTTTTTAATAATTATTATTACTATTATCTCCGGTTTGCATTACTTTTTGTGCATAGGAAAATGATCCGGGGACTTCGGCATCACTCTGCCGGTCTGCATTGACCGTGCTATGTCACCACTTCGGCGTGTCGAGATCTCCGCTCCGCCACCTCGGGACCGGCTTGAGGGATGGAACCTTGTCCCGCATCAAGCTCGGACTGCGTCATCAATGCCGAACACATTAACCAGCTAAGTCGCTTTCATGCTCAAAGTTTTAATTTTTAACTTGTGTTCGGTTTGACCAAGCATTATACTTTTTTTGGGAAAAAGTTGCTTGTAAAAAATTTCCTTGTCCAAACTTTGTTTGTGACACACATATTTCAAATACCCCGTTTATTTGGGGGCTTCCTTTATGAAGCTTTTCTTCTTGCATATGATTATACTTGTACGGCTTCGTTCCTTGTTTGTGTATTACGACACAATATGCACCATATTAACTTAAGCGATTTGCAAGCTGGGTTGCCTGGCTCCTGTGCTTACCCCTACGTTCCCGATTGTTCGACTAGGGAGTAATGGGAGCACATCTACGATTGTCATGACCGGGTCCTCCGAGCTCTGACCTCAGACTGGGTGAAGCCGAAAGCTAGCGCTCTTATTGTTTTCAATCATGGTCGGCACACAACGGAACTCATGAGTACAAAAAATCTATTGCACAAGTCTCATAGTATAATGAGCACCGAAGAAAGGTATCGATGGGGGTACTATTTTCTTTGAAGATGCTTCTTACACTTCGTCTGTAATATAGCATAAGTTCCCTGAGCGCGCTTTGTCTGTTGCAGCCTTATGGCCTGGTAGCCTGGTTATCGGAAACACTGTCGATATTCTCGACAGGTGGAGTACATAACACTTTTCGGTCCTTGACCGAAGAGGCAGAAGTCGACGGTCGGTTAAGACGCGTTTAAAGTTCAGTTGAACAAAGATATGATATTAGTACTTCGGTACATACAATCATTATACATAAAATTCTTACCCAAGTCACTTGGGGGCTCTTAAAATTTATATATAAGCTGTAAATGTGTTTTCTTCTTGGTCGTTGTCAAAACACAACAGAAGCACAATTTTTTTCTTTCTCTTCCAATTTTCGGATTGGCACCAAACACTTGATCTTGTTCGGACGTCAAGTTTTTACTGACGTTTTTGGTTTTCCAAGCTTATGGCACTTTTAAACTATTTGTGTGTTTCCAGCACAAGTCTCACAGTGCAATGCCGGACACCTTTAGGGATTCGACAAAAACATTCTCGGATATTGATATATATGCATCGGTGTCGAATTGTGTCTTCGGTCAATAGTTGGGTTGCCCGGCTCCTGCGCTTGCCTCCTACGTTCCGCTCTGCTCGGCTAGGTGTGCAAAGGGAGAACCACTGTGATTGTGCTTCCAGCTCACTTGGTTAAGCACCTCAGTGGAGAAAGCCAAAAACTGACTATCACAATAAACATAAACTGGTCGGCGATCCGATGACTGTGTTAAATGACGGGCCATTCATAACAATGGTCGAAGTGTTTACGGCTTGACCTCGACTATCGCCGAACACTACCGGGGGCTATTAACTGGCCTCCCAAACTAAATCCTCGATATTTTGCTCTTACATTGGAGCTGAGGTTTCATGATCATGCTTAGCATGACAATCCAAAGAAAGGAACCGATAGCGGGACTATTTTCTTTGGAAGACATTTCTTATGTTAAACAGTAATATAACATATCTCTCTGCGTACCTTTGTTTATAAAACCGTATTGCCAGATTGCCTAGTTTGTCATAAATCTTTGCCCTCATAAAGGCTTTATAAAGTAGGACAAACACTCCTCGGCTATTGGCCGAGGAGGTGGAAGCCGATGGTCGGTCAACAAAGTTTTGCACAATGTGGATCCGAGCATTAATGACGTAAAGTACTTGGATACATAGAGTCATTACACATAATTTGTGATTTTACTATGGATATTGATCCTTAATTCGGCCACCCGTGCCTGTATTAAGGCTCGGGGGCTACTGGGCTTCGGGCTTATTATTTACAAATATTAAAGGGGCACGTCGATCCCCTGATCTGGTGTTGCCACCCGACTAGTGTCTCAGGGGCTATTGCATTGCTTATCCAATGCAGAAAATTTTAAGTGCAATACAGTTTCCGAGGTTTGATCCTCAGGTTGGTCGGCCGCACCCAACCTGAGTCTCGAGGACTGAGCACGCCGCCTTTTGTGTCCCGAAGTATCCTGCCGAGCTAGGACTTGATCCTCAGGCCGATTTTACAAATCAACCTGAGTCTCAGCGGCTACTAGGATCAATGGTCTTACGTCATCCTTCAGGTGCATCTCGGGTTTTAAACCGATACACACCTTGAGGGCTACTGGCTATATATCTCGGCGGAGAATAAATTGCACCAATAAAAAATATTGACAAAAAATCGGCCCACAGTCGGGGTGGTGCACCACCTCGGAAGCAGTCCGGCATAAAGCTCGGGCGCTAGCGGCTGGCTCCATAGAGGGCATTTCTGGCATTAAGCTCGGCTAAACTCCTTCAACCTTTTTGAACCAAGCTGATTTATGATAGTCCGGCGTTGGAGCTTGGACATAGTCCGGCGTTGGAGCTCGGATACAGTCCGGCGTTGGAGCTCGGATAGATTACGGCGTTGGAGCTCGGAAAGCGGTCCAGCATTGGTGCTCGGCTGCAAAAGATACCTCGAATGCAGTCCGGCGTTGGAGCTCGGACGCAAGAGGACGCTGCCGCCCGGGAACAACTTCAAACCCGAGGTGTGGCATAAAAATAACAAGGCATTGATAAAGGCCGGAAACTTAAAGGGGCTCCTTGGATACCCGACGTGTAAACACGCCGAATGCATTTCGGCGATCCTCAAGATCGAAGATGAGAAGATTTGTTGAACCAGTTTTCAAGATCGACAACCGAAGATGAAGAACAGTTCAGAAGAATCAAGGAGCGTCCCTAACTTGAAGACCGGTTTAGGGGGCTACTGACGGTGTCCTGGACTAGGGGGTTCTCACCACGTCATCTCCCGATCTGTTAGATTGGGCCGAGGACCCCCATGGCCGTATACTCATGGGCCAGTTCGTACAGTTGTCACATACATGGAAGATTCCACAAGACTTGGTGATCAAGACAAGGACTCCTCCCCACCGGCGTATTCGGCTAGGACTCTTGTTATCCTAGGCCTCTGGTGCATTATATAAACCGAGGACAGACTACTCGATAGATCATATACAACAATCATTCCATAGGCTAGCTTCTAGGGTTTAGCCTCTACGATCCGTGGTAGATCAACTCTTGTAATACCCATATCATCAAGAATAAATCAAGCAGGATGTAGGGTTTTACCTCCATCAAGAGGGCCGAACCTGGGTAAAACATCGTGTCCCCTGCCTCCTGTTACCATCCTTCTTAGACGCACAGTTCGGGACCCCCTACCCGAGATCCGCCGGTTTTGACACCGACAACGTGTTTCACGTTTCACAACTGAAGAAGTGTCATGCAGAGATGGCAGATATACCGCTAAGAGATACAGTACCCCTGGAGGCGATTCAGTTGGACAGTGATTTGACTTATGAGGAGAAACCAATTAAGATTCTTGAGTTTGCCAGCAGAGTCACCCGCAGTAAGGTTATCAAGTTCTGCAAAGTTCAGTGGAGCCACCATACCGAGGATGAAGCCACCTGGGAACGAGCGGATGATCTCCGCAAAGACCACCCGCACCTATTTTCTAGCCAGCCCGAATCTCGAGGGCGAGATTCAACTTAAGGGGGGTAGGTTTGTAACATCCCAAATTTTCAATTTGGAATGTTATACATTAGATCATCATTGCATATCATGTTTTATTGCTTTTTCGTTCAGTAATCCTCAAAATCCTAAGCAACTCAAGGACCCTCGGAGAGAGTTGGGGATTTCCCGGTTTTCATATTTGATTCTTTTATCAAATAATGAAACGAGGATTTGATTTTAAATATTTCTCTTTGAAAAATATTTCACATTAAAAATTAAAGAGAGGAGGTAATATGACTTCTCCAAAATAAATGAAATATTGGAGGAAAAATATTAAAATCATTAAATTTATTTTTATTTTGATTTTATTCGGATTTTATTTGCATTAGAAAAAAATTGCATGTTTTCAAAATTGCATTTTAGGGCCAAGAAAATGTTCATCTTGTTCTAAATATTTTATTTAGACGGTGAAAATTTGTTTTGGCACTTTTAGATTTTTATTTATTTTTCTAGAATTTTATTTCTGTTGGCGGAATTATTATTTTTTTAAGTTTCGCGCCATACTGGGCCTAAGGCCCAACCGCCTCCTGCGCGCGCGCGCCGCCGCCGCCGCCACTTGGACCGGAGTCCGAGTTGGACACCGCCTCCACCGCGCCTTGCCCCCTCCTCCAAGTCGCCGCCCCCGCCCCCTTTATATATGCCGCCGCCCCCGCCCCCTTTATATACGCCGCCGCCCCGAGCCCCAACACCACCACCACCGCCGCCAACCCCGCCGCCGCTTGCCGCCGCCGCCGCCAAGCCCCGCCGCCCCGCACCCCGCCTTGCCGGACCTCTCGCCGGAGGTATCCGCCGGATCTGAGACGTCGGTTTTTTTTAAAAAAACCATTCGATTTTTTTTCGAAACCCTAGTTTTCATTTTTTTTAATAGATCGGTTTTTCTCCGATTTATTTATTTAGCGAGTGTTCGCTTGTTCATTCGTTTTAACGAACACGTTCTTCGTTTAGATCCAGATAACGAATGTCCATTCGTTAATCTGTTCGTCGTTTTTTTTTTTATCAGATTTATTCGCGATTTCTGATCCGATCTTAGTTTCTATTTATCTATTCGCTCGTTTATCGGAATCAGGCGATTCAAGCGCCTGGTGTTTCATCTTAAAACCCTTTTTCCGTTTACCCAACTCAAACAAGTTTTTGCTACTGTAAAATTTGACCTAGTTTCAGATTAGTAAATGAAGCTTCTTTGTTTCGCTGTTTGAGTTTCGTTGCTCCATTTGATTTGATTCTTTTTGCGAACCGGAGTTCTTAAGTTGAACTTTCTGGTCAACCTCTTTTATTTGAGTTTTGCTTGTGCATCATTGCTTGTTACTTATGTATGCTTTTGTTTGCTTGCGATAGAATTTCCGGAGTGCGAAGCGTGTTACTACGAGTCTCTAGGATTCGCGGATCGTCAGCAAGGCAAGTAACACTTTGATCATACCCCTTTATCACCCAGTTTTTATGCATTAGTTCCAATCCTCAAACATTGCATGATTAGGATGTCATTAACTTGTGGGTTGTGAAGTAGTTGATGAGGTAGAACCAATTGCCCTGTTATATTCAAACCCTTGGGAGTTACTTCTATGCTTGCTTATATTACTATGCTATGTTATGCTCGTAGACGTGGTTTGGGTTTGAGTGAAATCCATGACAAATGTGAGTTTGTTAATTAATGATTCAACTTAAGGTGGCAACTTAATCAAACATCTGGGTGGATTGAGGCACCTGGAGTACCAAGTGTTGCCTGTATTTTTGGAAATCCCGGAGTACCCGTGTGATCTTCCTATGGACCGCCACCTAGGCTCAAAGGGAACTGAGATGATTCAGGATAGAAACTTCCGTGTGCAGCCACAAGCTATTATGGGCTCTAGCATAGTTGAGTAAGTTACGTGAAGCTCTTGAAGAGGCGGATCAGCAGGTAGTGGGGTGTAGGTTTGGTATGGTCTGACCGGAGTAGAGAGTTAATGTTTTTGAAAGACTGTCTCGGTCATCCGTTTCTCAAACACCCTGTAGTGCGAGAAATCCAACGGAGGCGATCGATTCTTGTGGGGAAAAGTGCACAAACCTCTGCAGAGTGTACAATCTAATCATGGTTAGCCGTGTCCCCGGTTATGGACAATTCTTGAGTATCTAGTACTTGGGTTATCACATGTATCTCATCATGTTTAATTAATATTGTTGGGTTGTTAATCATTTTAATTGGGATTCAGTTGGAGGAACCTTCTCAATGTTGTTCAACCACAATGATAGTTAAATTAAAATCTATTCCTTTGTTGTAGGGAAAAATTGGGTTTTCGCAAAATTGTAACCATAGAGCTTTCCACCAGCCATATATGCATGTAGTGATAGCATTATTCTATTCTTGCTCTACTGTGTTATATTGCCAGCATATTCCATGTGCTGACCTGTTTTCGGGCTGCAACGTATTATGTTGCAGACTTTTCAGACGAGGAGTAAGGTTCATTAGGCCATTGCCGTGCAGCTTAGCTATGTCGTTGGAGTTGATGGACTCACTTTATCTTCCAAACCTTCCGCTGTTATCGTATTAGATGGCCTTAAGCCATATTATTGTAATAAGTTCTCTCTTGAGACGTTCGATGTAATAAGTGTGTGATTGCTACTCTATTATAAATCCTTCAAGTATTGTGTGCGTCAGCATTACCGATCCAGGGATGACACTGAAGCACAAAGACTTGACCATCTGAGGTCGGGTTTCTACAATCTCACCTTGGGTAGTTGTAACGTATCACAAACCAAAAGGAACAACATTTGATAATTACAGGTTCACTTGAATATTCGTTCATGTGGTTATATGGGTCAATATGGCTATCCACGGTTCCGCTATTGATCATTGATCTGAGAGAGTTCTAGTCATGTTTATACTTCACTAAACCTACTGAATCACAGGGTCATCTATATGCTAAATAATAGAGATGGAGTCCAAGAGAAAGTTACTGGAAAAATTTCGAAGACAACAAGAATGTTTTGGAGTGACCAAGAATGTTCCAAATATAAAATCATCATACCAAAAAACTTTCATAACGCGTCCAATATTATTTTAGGGGGTGCGGAAGTGTTTCTGGACCTTCGCGATTTTTTGCAAATTAAACGGTCGCGGAAAAATCTTTTCCCAGTATGAGGGAACAAGATCCATGATTTGTGGGATGATGCGGGCAACACTATTGCCATGTTTGATGGCTTTTTTGTGCATGTTTGGGGTGGGTGGGGCCCCATGAGGAAGCCCAAACCGTCCATGGTGTGGGGGAGGGGCACCCAAGGGGCTTCCTGCCACTTTTGCTGGCTTTGGGGTGAAAACTATCCAAGGTCTTTTTGGTATTTTCCCCTTAGCCCTATCCTTTGCTCCCACTATAAATAGAGGTGGAAGAGGGACTGTCGGAGGGAGAACATCATCGCAGTTGGGAGGTCGTAAAATCCTAGCTGCGGAAATTTGCACTGACGATCTCCATCGACTCTCCTTCCACTATGCCACGAGTCAGTAATGATCAGATCAAACCTTGTATGCATCTTCATAGTGGACCTGGGCGTGTTTGTATTACGGAAAAAATGTTTTCTGCTGCGTTACCCAACGTTTGCATGGATACGAGGGTTGACATATGAGGAGCGTGGTTGTCTTGGAAGGACAAATGAGGACCCATTCCGCTGTCTGCAGGCATACCCGGGCGAGTCCGTGGACGTATAGGGGGCGGATTTCTAACACTCTTCCTAGTCCACTAGATAATATGCATGCATTCCTTATGGACTTAGGTGGAGTAAAACCAAGCTACAACACCCTAAAAGAATCTACAACCACACGTAACAAGAGTGAGCCCAAAATGTTGGCGGACGCATTCGGTTATGTCCGTGGGAAGCGCCAGATGACCCCCATATTTCACACTGCACAACCACACTCATTTGACGATCCATATTTTCATACAGCGTCATGCAACATTCATGATCCACATACATCAAACATAATAGGATCTAGCAAACTACCAAACTAACAACTACACTACTCTCATTGGATATGTGGATGACGTTCGTGTTGCAGCAGCCAGCCTCATGGTCATTGGCGTCCGGGCAAAACGCCAACGCCTCCTCAGAGGCGAAGTCCTCCTCAAGCTAAATGTCTACCTTGTGGAAGAAGCAGCGGTTCACCTCCACCTCTACCTTAGACTGGATGTAGTCGAGGATGGCCTGCTGCTCGGCCGCCTCCTCCACTTGGGTGAGCTTCAACTTTGCGAGTCCATCCTCCATCTTGAATCCGACCTCTCGAGTGCTGGTGTGTCCTGCTCATCTGACGACGGATCCTCCTTCTCCTGCTCCGACTCTTCTATCTTTGCCGCCACCTCCTCTTGCTCTAACTTACTTGTCCGGGCTGTCAGGAGGCATCCCGGCTGCAATGTGTGCGGCGCGGGCGTGGATCACCGCCTGGTGTGCTCCAGGATCAGAAGCTTGTAGTGGGTGATATTTTGCTGCGGACCATGGCGGTGTCGGCGTCACTGGACCTCAGATTTGTAGTGGAATAGGGAAGGAGGGGGCACTGCAGCACGGGCGGGAGGGATGGGAATGGGACGGGGCTAGGGTTGCGTCCCTGCCCGACTTAAATAACCGGACTTGGTCCCTCGGACAACGCGCCAGAGCACGGGCATAAATGCGTACTCACCTAAACCAAAGGAGATGCCCGCTGAACCGATGTATTCTATGGGCCCATCTGCCAGTCTAACGTGAGGATGTGTTCGGGCATCCCTATATCCGCCCCATTGAGTATGGGGGTGCCTATCAGCCTGGATGTTCTGGCTGCGCTTGCTGGGAGCAGATACTAGAGGTACTTAATTAGAACGGAACAACTCAACACACTAGTAGAAAACAAGACTTAGGTCCAGGCCTGAAAAGCCCATTAATCTCGGTTCGCTCACGAACTGGGACCCATAGGGGCATCGGTCCCGGTTCATGAGGCCAGGGCACCGGCCGGACCTCGTGAGCGGCTTTTCGTAAGAAAACGTGGATGAATACTTACTGTTTTCTAGATTTTTGATCGGATTTTTTGGCGGCATGGCCAAGCGGTAAGGCAGGGGACTGCAAATCCTTTATCCCCGGTTCAAATCTGGGTGCCGCCTGATCAATAAAATACTTAGGTTTTTTTTATAGTGCTGATAGAATTCGATAAATTTTTACTTCGCATAAGTTCGGGCAAGAGAGTAACTGGGCCTGCCAATACTGCATTGGTCCTCCTGCCTGGGCGCCCCGCAACAGCCACATGGAGCCCTTTTGTCCCGGTTCGTAAGCGAACCGGGACTAAAGGTTTTGGGCTTTAGTCCCGGTTCCTGAACCGGGGCTAATGGGCCTCTGAAACCGGGACAAATGGGCTGTTTTCTACTAGTGGCACCTTAACCATCATATCAGATCGGATGATTACGTGATGTTATTCCTATAGCCACGGACTGGTATGATGGGAAGCAAGAGATCAGTAGTCTGATCCCTAGCGGTTTCCTTTATACAAACTCACTCATCCTCCCTACATAAGGTCGAAAATGCTTAGTTTGGTTGTTATTTGGCAGACATTTATTGAGTGTGTTAGAATCTTTACGGTGGTATGCGTAGGTTCTATAAACATGTTGAATGTGTTTGCGACGACTATGTTTTACAATCACAAGATTAGAGAATTCAAAAGAATGTGGCCTATGGTGAAGCAGGTGCTCCTAGCACTCACTATTCCTATGTTGCCTTACACTATTTTGCATGGTTGCCTATTCACATGATGTCGTCTACAAAACAGCTTGGATTAATATGCTTGCAATCTGTATGTTGGTTGAGTTGTGCTACATTATTGTCCTCCACTTCCTCTGCAGTTACTTTCTTACCCAGACGCATAAGAATATCATCTATGCAACCTCGATCATTGTGACCGGCGTTTTACTGTCGCTCTAATTTAGGATGTTTAAGCTTCGTGTAAGTAGTTATAGCTTAGTGCATTCATGCATTTATAGGGTTTTATCTGTACTAATGCAAGTGGCATCATTATTATTGTTTCAGGATCTTTGACAATGTATTTTGAAGGAGCAGAATGTCGTGGAGAAGAAGCAACAAAGAAGAAAGGTAAAAATTGTGGATCACACGGTAGTAGAATAATGTCAGCAAGTACTATATATGAGAGAGGGGATATGGTTAGTTGGGCTAGTAGTAGAATAATGGATAGGCTAATGGGGTGGGTGATCTAGTGGTAAACAAATTATCCATCAACCTCTAGTAGGGCTATTCGGCTACTGTTCATAAATGAAATAAGGGCCCGGCGCGATACAAAATAATTGTTTTTTTATATTAAACTTTTATACTTATCATAAACTAATTTTACAATATTACAATTTTAATTAATATAAGTTTTCTACTACTCGACCGCATAATAGTATTTCCAAATAATAGTTATACAATTCATTTTTATATAATTTTAATATATATCATTGAAAATTATGATTTTGTAAAATTTAAATTGTATAGTGTCCCAAAATTATCTTTCTTGTTAAAAAAATTTCTAACTAATTTTCTAATATTGCATAAATTATATAGTGTACATGTATATTTGCATTTCTTTTTGTGTGTTCATATATCTTTTAGTATTATTGAATAACATGGTAGATATTTCTAAATCATATACACTAACATATATTTTAATAGTTTTTTCTAGTGTATATTAGGTAACCATATTGATAGAAACTTCTAGGGCATAGTAAATGTGACGGCTCAAGTTAAGTTCGGTAACAGAATCATCGAAGAACAAAAAAAATGTCGTTGATTGTACATTTGCGCATGATTCAATTATCTGACATGCTCATCTAGATTCACTTGGTTTGATTTGGTGCAAATGAGATCTCATACCTGCTTCTCAAATGAACATTGTGAATTGGTTTAAACAATGCAATCTTGCTCTCATAAATTTCATATATGAACATCTAGGATTGGCATACTCAAACTTTACTTCACCAGTCGGATTGGTCTGCCTCCGCGTGGTATAAACTAGGGATAATTAATTTTACTAGACCACTCGTTGCGTCAATTGGCGCAGAGACCAACTCCAACCTGCCAGTTAAGAAAACTATATAAAACTTAAAATGAAAGTCAAGTGAACTATTTCAAGAGACCAAGAAAAGAAGCAACTAATATAACCGAAAATTTAGGTGAATTGTTTGATGGATGTTTGTCTCTACATCGCCCATGCTCGTCTCTTATGTAAAATAGATGACCCGTTGTCACAAAGATGCTTTCTCAAAGTGATTAAGTTTGTATTTCATTTGTATCCACCCTGTAAATTTACCAATAGTAGAAGCACATCTCCTTCCATCGACCAGAGAAACCCAACATCACGGTCCATAGAAGAAGCGACCACACCCCCACGACACATGACCCTAGCCAGCTGGTGGCCTATGGTGCTCATCTCCTTCTTTCGCCGGCCAGAGGAACCCAGCAACCGGGTCCATAGAAGTGCCAAGCACACCATGACACACGATTGCAGTGGTGCCCGGCCGGTTAGAGTGATCTCGGTACCTTCCAAGCTCGCGCGCGGGGCCAGACGCATTGTGCTGGTGCGAGCCAGTCTGAGAGAGCCAGACGACTAGGGTAGTTCCAGCAACAACAGTATGGGTAGTTCTCGCACTGGTGAGACTCCCATGAGGTACTATGAACAGCCAAGAACCAGAGACATACCAACCAAGAGGAACCTACAATCTGAATTCTTATGCACGGCAGACGCTCGCACTGGCGACAGCCTACAGGTCCGGGCAGTGTAGGGGCGAGGTGAACATCCCAAAGAAAGACAAATATAGGCAAGAGGATTCACGAGGACAGGATATGAGAGAGAGTCTAGAGAAGAGACGGGAGCAGGATATGAGGAGGAAACTAATGGAAAATGGCCAGCAGAGATTGAGGGACGGGCAGAGGGAGACGAATGGGGAATGGAGGGGAAAGGAAAAAGAATCTATTCCTGCAATCTACCATGCAGCGGATGCGGGTCAGAATAACCCACTGGGGGAACCCGACATGCATGGTACCCGTAACAGGAGGAAGGGCCACTACGTGAGGAGACCCAGGCATAATTATGAGGAGTGGCAGAGGACGAACTATCATGCTTGGCGTGAGGAGGAAGGCGGGAAGAGGAGACCTAAACAGATGTGGATAGCAAAGGGAGACAAGCTCAGATTGGGAGAAGATGAGGGCTTTGTCCGTGATACAAGGCAAAAGACAACTTATGTGTTTGATCGTATCCAGGAAAACAATGAAAGAGCGGTGGACCCTGGTGCCCAGGGCCGCCGAGATCAATGAATCTGCTGGCCTGGAACTGTCGAGGCTTGGGGTTGGACTTGACAGTCGGGGAATTATGAGACCTGGTACGGTCCTACAACCCAGTGGTGGTGTTTCTTAGTGAGACAAAAAAGAAGGCTAGTGCTATGGAGAGGTTGAGATGGAGTTTGGGTTTTCAGAGTGGTGTAGCAGTGGATTGCAAGGGGAGGAGTGGAGGGCTAGCTCTATGGTGGAGAGAGCACATCCAGGTTACCGTTCGACCGTGGTGCCAATATTTTCTGGATGCGGAGGTTGTTTGCGAGGGGGAAACCTGTAGGGTCACTGGATTCTATGGGGAACCCCGAAAGGAGCTTCGTTAAAAGTCATGGGATGCTATCAGGTACCTCCGGGCACAAGATGATCTCCCGTGGATTTGTGTAGGTGATTTCAACGAAGCCCTCTTCCAAACTGACCAGATTGGTGGTAACTCGAGAAGCTTTGCACAAATGGAGGATTTCTGTGATTGTCTAGCCGACTGTGGCTTGGCGGATCTGGGGTTCTCAGGATATCCTTATACATGGGACAACAAAAGGGAGGGGCAGGAAAATATACAAGTACGACTTGACCGAGCTGTTGGGGAACGTAGTAATTTCAAAAAAATTCCTACGCACACGCAGGATCATGGTGATGCATAGCAACGAGAGGGAAGAGTGTCGTCCACGTACCCTCGTAGACCGTTAAGAGGAAGCGTTATGACAACGCGGTTGATGTAGTCGTACATCTTCACGATCGACCGATCCTCAGTACCAAACGTATGGCACTCCGCGTTCAGCACACGTTCAGCTCGGTGACGTCCCGCGAACTCACGATCCAGTAGAGCTCGGGGAAGAGTTTCTTCAGCACAACAGCGTGGTGACGATGTTGATGAAGCTACCGCAGCAGGGCTTCGCCTAAACACCGCTACAGTATGACTGAGGTGGATTATGGTCGAGGGGGGCACCGCACACGGCCGGGAGAGATCTTTGTGATCAACTTGTGTGTCTAGAGGTGCCCCCTGCCCCTGTATATAAAGGAGCAAGGGGGAGGCCGGCCGGCCCTTGTTGGCACGCCTAGAGGAGGAATCCTCCTCCTAGTAGGAGTAGGATTCCTCCCTTTCCTACTCCTACTAGGAGGAGGAAAGGCCGGGAGAGAAAGAGAATGAAAGGGGGGCGCCGCCCCCCTTGTCCTAGTCCAATTCGGACAGGAGGAAGGGGCACGCTGCCTGCCCTTGGCCGGCCCCTCTCTCTTTCCCTTATGGCCCAGCAAGGCCCATTAGCCCCCGGGAGGTTCCGGTAACCCCTCCGGTACTCTGGTAAAATCCCGATTTCACCCGGAACTATTCCGATGTCCAAATGTAGGCTTCCAATATATCAATCTTTATGTCTCGACCATTTCGAGACTCCTCGTCATGTCCGTGATCTTATCTGGAACTCCGAACTACCTTCGGTACATCAAAACATATAAACTCATAAAACCGATCGTCACAGAACTTTAAGCGTGCGGACCCTACGGGTTCGAGAACTATGTAGACATGACCGAGATACATCTTCGGTCAATAACCAATAGCGGAAGCTGGATGCTCATATTGGCTCCTACATATTCTACGAAGATCTTTATCGGTCAAACCGCACAACACTATACGTTGTTCTCTTTGTCATCGGTATGTTACTTGCCCGAGATTTGATCGTCGGTATCCAATATCTAGTTCAATCTCGTTACCGGCAAGTCTCTTTACTCGTTCCGTAATACATCATCCCGTAACTAACTCATTAGTTATCATACTTGCAAGGCTTATAGTGATGTGTATTACCGAGAGGGCCCAGAGATACCTCTCCGACAATCGGAGTGACAAATCCTAATCTTGATCTATGCCAACTCAACAAGTACCATTGGAGACACCTGTAGAGCACCTTTATAATCACCCAGTTACGTTGTGACGTTTGGTAGCACACAAAGTGTTCCTCCAGTATTCAGGAGTTGCATAATCTCATAGTCATAAGAACATGTATAAGTCATGAAGAAAGCAATAGCAGTAAACAAACGATCAAGTGCTAAGCTAACGGAATGGGTCAAGTCAATCACATCATTCTCCTAATGATGTGATCCCATTGATCAAATAACAACTCATGTCTATGGTTAGGAAACATAACCATCTTTGATCAATGAGCTAGTCAAGTATAGAGGCATACTAGTGACACTATATTTGTCTATGTATTCACACATGTATTATGTTTCTGGTTAATACAATTCTAGCATGAATAATAAACATTTATTATGAAATAAGGAAATAAAAAATAACTTTATTATTGCCTCTAGGGCATATTTCTTTCAGTCTCCCACTTGCACTAGAGTCAATAATCTAGATTACACAGTAATGATTTTAATACCCATGGAGCCTTGGTGCTGATCATGTTTTGCTCGTGGAAGAGGCTTAGTCAACGGGTCTGCAACATTCAGATCCGTATGTATCTTGCAAATCTCTATGTCTCCCATCTGGACTTGATCCCGAATGGAGTTGAAGCGTCTCTTGATGTGCTTGGTTCTCTTGTGAAATCTGGATTCCTTTGCCAAGGCAATTGCACCAGTATTGTCACAAAAGATTTTTTATTGGACTCGATGCACTAGGTATGACACCTAGTTCGGATATGAACTCCTTCATCTAGACTCCTTCATTCGCTGCTTCCGAAGCAGCAATGTACTCCGCTTCACATGTAGATCCCGCCACGACGCTCTGTTTAGAACTGCTCCAACTGACAGCTCCACCATTTAATATAAACACGTATCCGGTTTGCGATTTAGAATCGTCCGGATCAGTGTCAAAGCTTGCATCAACGTAACCATTTATGATGAGCTCTTTGTCACCTCCATAAACGAGAAACATATCCTTGGTCCTTTTTAAGTACTTCAGGATGTTCTTGACCGCTGTCCAGTGATCCACTCCTGGATTACTTTGGTACCTCCCTGCTAGGCTTATAGCAAGGCACACATCAGGTCTGCTACACAACATTGCATATATGATAGAGCCTATGGCTGAAGCATAGGGAATACTTTTCATTTTCTCTCTATCTTTTGCAGTGGTCGAGCATTGAGTCTTACTCAACTTCACACCTTGTAACACAGGCAAGAACCCTTTCTTAGCTTGATCCATTTTGAACTTCTCAAAACTTTATCAAGGTATGTGCTTTGTGAAAGTCCAATTAAGCATCTTGATCTATTTCTATAGATCTTGATGCCCAATATATAAGCAGCTTCACTGAGGTCTTTCATTAAAAAACTTTTATTCAAGTATCCTTTTATGCTGTCCAGAAATTCTATATCATTTCCAATCAATAATATGTCATCCACATATAATATTAGAAATGTTACAGAGCTCCCACTCACTTTCTTGTAAATACAGGTTTCTCCAAAAGTCTTTATAAAACCACATGATTTGATCACACTATGAAAACGTTTATTCCAACTCCAAGATGCTTGCACCAGTCCATCAATGGATCGCTGGAGTTTACACACTTTGTTAGCTCCCTTTGGATCGATAAAACCTTTAGGTTGCATCATATACAACTCTTCTTCCAGAAATCCATTCAGGAATGAAGTCTTTACATCCATTTGCCAAATTACATAATCATAAAATGCGGCAATTGCGAACATGATTCGGACGGATTTAAGCATCGCTACGGGTGAGAAAGTATCATCGTAGTCAACTCCTTGAACTGGTTGAAAACCTTTTGCAACAAGTCGAGCTTTGTAGATAGTAACATTACCGTCAGCGTCTGTCTTCTTCTTGAAGATCCATTTGTTCTCGATGGCTTGTCGATCATCGGGCAAGTCAACCAAAGTCCACACTTTGTTCTCATACATGGATCCCATCTCAGACTTCATGGCCTCAAGCCATTTTGCGGAATCTGGGCTCATCATCGCTTCTTCATAGTTCGTAGGTTCGTCATGGTCAAGTAACATGATCTCCAGAACATGATTACCGTACCACTCTGGTGTGGATCTTGCTATGGTGGACCTACGAGGTTCAGTAGTAACTTGATCTAAAGTTTCATGATCATCATCATTAGCTTCCTCACTAATTGGTGTAGATGTCACAAGAACCGATTTTTGTGATGAACTACTCTCCAATAAGAGAGCAGGTATAGTTACCTTATCAAGTTCTACTTTCCTCCCACTCACTTCTTTCGAGAGAAACTCCTTCTCTAGAAAGGATCCATACTTAGAAACGAATATTTTGCCTTCAAATCTGTGATAGAAGGTGTACCCAATAGTTTCCTTTGGGTATCCTATGAAGATACATTTCTCCGATTTGGGTTCGAGCTTATCAGGTTGAAGTTTTTTCACATAAGCATCGCAGCCCCAAACTTTAAGAAACGACAACTTTGGTTTCTTGCCAAACCATAGTTCATAAGGCGTCATCTCAACGGATTTTGATGGTGCCCTATTTAACGTGAATGCAGCCATCTCTAAAGTATAACCCCAAAAACGATAGCGCTAAATCAGTAAGAGACATCATAGATCACACCATATCTAGTAAAGTACGATTACGACGTTCAGACACACCATTACGCTGTGATGTTCTGGGTGAAGTGAGTTGTGAAACTATTCCGCATTGTTTCAAATGTAGACCAAACTCGTAACTCAAATATTCTCCTCCACGATCAGATCACAGAAACTTTATTTTCTTGTTACGATGATTTTCCACTTCACTCCGAAATTCTTTGAACTTTTCAAATGTTTCAGACTTATGTTTCATTAAGTAGATATACCCATATCTGCTCAAATCATCTGTGAAGGTGAGAAAATAACGATACCCGCCGCGAGCTTCAATATTCATCGGACCATATACATCAGTATGTATGATTTTCAAAAAATCTGTTGTTCGCTCCATAATTCCGGAGAACGGCGTTTTAGTCATCTTGCCCATAAGGCATGGTTTGCAAGTACCAAGTGATTCATATTCAAGTGATTCCAAAAGTCCATTAGTATGGAGTTTCTTCATGCGCTTTATACCAATATAACCTAAACGGAGTGCCACAAATAAGTTGCACTATCATTATCAACTCTGCATCTTTTGGCTGCAACATTATGAATATGTGTATCACTACTATCCAGATTCAACAAGAATGGACCACTCTTTAAGGGTGCATGACCATAAAAGATATTACTCATATAAATAGAACAACCATATTCTCAGATTTAAATGAATAACCATCTCGCATCAAACAAGATCCAGATATAATGTTCATGCTCAATGCTGGCACCAAATAACAATTATTTAAGTCTAAAACTAATCCCAAAGGTAGATGTAGAGGTAGCGTGCCGACGACGATCACATTGACATTGGAACCATTTCCCACGTGCATCGTCACCTCGTCCTTAGCCAGTCTTCGCTTAATCCGTAGTCCCTGTTTCGAGTTGCAAATATTAGCAACAGAACCAGTATCAAATACCCAGGTGCTGCTGCGAGCTCTGGTAAGGTACACATCAATAACATGTATATCACATATACCTTTGTTTACTTTGTCATCCTTTTTATCCGCCAAATACTCGGGGCAGTTCCGCTTCCAGTGACCAGTCTGTTTGCAGTAGAAGCACTCAGTTTCAGGCTTAGGTCCAGACTTGGGTTTCTTCTCCTGAGCAACAACTTGTTTGTCGTTGTTCTTGAAGTTCCTCTTCTTCTTCCCTTTGCCCTTCTTCTTGAAACTGGTGGTCTTATTGACCATCAACACTTGATGCTCCTTCTTGATTTCTACTTCCGCAGCCTTCAGCATTGCGAAGAGCTCGGGAATAGTCTTATTCATCCCTAGCATATTATAGTTCATCACGAAGCTTTTGTAGCTTGGTGGCAGTGATTGAAGAACTCTGTCAATGACACTATCAGCAGGAAGATTAACCCCCGGTTGAGTCAAGTGATTATGATACCCAGACATTTTGAGTATATGCTCACTGGCAGAACTATTCTCCTCCATCTTGCAGCTATAGAACTTATTGGAGACTTCATATCTCTCAATTCGGACATTTGCTTGAAATATTAACTTCAACTCCTGAAACATCTCATATGCTCCATGACGTTCAAAACGTCATTGAAGTCCCGGTTCTAAGCCGTAAAGCATGGCACACTAAACTATCGAGTAGTCATCAGTTTTACTCTGCCAAACGTTCTTAACGTTGTCAGCAGCATCTGCAGCAGGCCTGACACCCAGCGGTGCTTTCAGGATGTAATTCTTCTGTGCAGCAATGAGGATAATTCTCAAGTTACGGACCCAGTCCGTGTAATTGCTACCATCATCTTTCAACTTTGCTTTCTCAAGGAACACATTAAAATTCAACGGAACAACAGCACGGGCCATCTATCTACAACAACATAGATAAGCAAAAATACTATCAGGTACTAAGTTCATGATAAATTTAAGTTCAATTAATCATATTACTTAAGAACTCCTACTCAGATAGACATCCCTCTAATCATCTAAGTGATCACGTGATCCATATCAACTAAACCATAACCGGTCATCACGTGAAATGGAGTAGTTTTCAATGGTGAACATCATTATGTTGATCATATCTACTATATGATTCACGCTCGACCTTTCGGTCTCAGTGTTCCGAGGCCATATCTGCATATGCTAGGCTCGTCAAGTTTAACCCGAGTATTCTGCGTGTGCAAAAACTGGCTTGCACCCATTGTAGATGGACGTAGAGCTTATCACACCCGATCATCACGTGGTGTCTCGGCACGACGAACTTTGGCAACGGTGCATACTCAGGGAGAACACTTTTATCTTGAAATTTAGTGAAAGATCATCTTATAATGCTACCGTCAAACAAAGCAGAATAAGATGCATAAATGATAAACATCACATGCAATCAATATAAGTGATATGATATGGCTAGGAAACATAACCATCTTTGATCAATGAGCTAGTCAAATAACATCTCCTAATGATGTGATCCCATTGATCAAATAACAACTCATGTCTATGGTTAGGAAACATAACCATCTTTGATCAATGAGCTAGTCAAATAGAGGCATACTAGTGACACTATGTTTGTCTATGTATTCACACATGTATTACGTTTCCGGTTAATACAATTCTAGCATGAATAATAAATATTTATCATGAAACAAGAAAATAAATAATAACTTTATTATTGCCTCTAGGGCATATTTCCTTCACGAGCAACAAGCAATGAGGCGTTTTTATCACTCTTCCCCAAGACGTTAGTGGAGCACATTTTATGTGAGGAATCTGACCACCAGGCCCTTGTGATTCGCACGTTGGAGACGGCTCCATCCCGCGGAAGAAGCGAGAATCGGCCATTCAGGTACGAGGAGGCATGGACGCGCCATGAGCAATACGAGGCAATGATTACATAAGCGTGGCATGGGGGCGGGTACGGGTGAGGAGGGGCTGGCTGCAGTTTGGCAGAGACTAAGCAGTATGACGGGTTCCATGCAACAATGGGCCCGAGTGGTCTTTGGCTCTATCCGACGACAAAGTAAACAGCTCAAGGCGCAGCTGCTGGAGGCAAAAAATAGAGCGGTCGCCACAGGGCTCCAGCATGAAATCCCGGGATGTGGAAGAGCAACTGAGAGAGGGAGGAAACAATGTATAGGCAGAGATTGAGAGTGGATTGGCTTAGAGCGGGCGATCGGAATACTCATTATTTTCAAAATAGGGCATCCCATCGGAAGAGGAAAAATATGGTAAGAGCGCTGTGGAGGGAGGATGGTACACGATGCATTTTTTATGTTGATATGCGTGAGATGGCAGCAACATTTTACGAACACTTATTCACCTCCCAGGGAACAACTGGGGCTGATGTGCTTCTCCAGAACATTGACACGGTGGTTACCAATCAGATAAATGAGGTACTCAAGGCGCCCATAGAGGATAAGGAAATTGAAACTGCGCTCTTCCAAATGGGATCGACGAAAGCACCGGGGCCAGATGGCCTCCCTGCACTTTTCTACCAACGACACTGGTCGTTGGTGAAAGAGGATGTGTGTCGAGCAGTGCATGATTTTTTAAACGGAGTTTCTCCTCCGGATGGTTTTAACGCTACTGTTATTGTTATGATACCGAAGGTAAACTCACCGGAGTTACTTTCTCAGTTCAGGCCGATAAGCCTCTGCAATGTATTGTACAAAATAGCCACGAAGGTGTTGG
This sequence comes from Triticum aestivum, assembly GCF_018294505.1. NCBI lineage: Eukaryota > Viridiplantae > Streptophyta > Magnoliopsida > Poales > Poaceae > Triticum > Triticum aestivum. Next base: position 549,822,306 of record NC_057806.1, read on the forward strand.
CTAACAGATTGAAGGCTATTCTTACAATTCTTATCTTGGAGGAACAGAGTGCTTTCGTTCCTGGACGGCTTATCACGGATAATGTGCTAGTAGCATATGAATGTGTACATGCCATTCGGAAAAGGAAGCGAAAGAAAGTTTTGTGTGCAGTGAAGCTCGATATGACGAAGGCTTACGGTAGGGTGGAATGGGCGTTCCTAAAGAAAATAATGGATCGTTTTGGTTTTCCTCCGGAATGGACGGAGATGATAATGAGGTGTGTGACGACGGCTAGTTTCTCTGTCAAGCTAAACGGCGGATGCTCGAGGAGTTTTTTCCCTTCCCGTGGGCTGTGATAGGGAGACCCGTTATCTCCATATCTATTTCTATTTTGCGTTGAAGGTTTTTCAGCTCTCTTGAGGAAGGCACAACGTGATGGCAAGCTCAATGGGGTAAGTTTTGGAGGCACTGGCCCCCATGTAACACACTTACTATTCGCTGATGATAGCATAGTGTTCTTAGAAGGATCAAGGGAAAACATGGAGACTTTGAAGGAAATTTTGCATATATATGAAGAGGCTTCGGGACATAAGGTAAATTTGCAGAAGTCTTCCATATTTTTTGGTAAGGGATGTCAAGAGGCCACCAAAGAGGAACTCAAATCAATTTTGGGGGTAGAATCAGAAGCTCTTAGTAAGAAGTATCTAGGACTACCAACACTGGTTGGAAGGTCAAAAGATGGCACTTTCAAAAATGTCATAGAGAGCTCAAAGGGCAAGGTGAGTGGTTGGAAAGGGTAGGGTCTCTCCAAGAAGGCTAGGGAAGTTATTATCAAGTCGGGGCTCCAAGCAGTACCTACGTTCACCATGAGTTGTTTCCACCTTGCAAAGAAGACGTGCCGGAATTTAACCTCTATCTCTTCAAAATTCTGGTGGGGTGCAAAAAATGGTGAGCGGAAGGTGCATTGGATCTCATGGCAAAAAATGTGTGCAGCTAAACGAGAAGGTGGAATGGGCTTTCGAGGCCCAGAAGCTTTCAATCAGGCACTTCTTGCTAAGCAGGCGTGGAGGATCTTACAATGCCCATCATCTTTGTGTGCAAGGGTACTCAAAGTGCGATATTTTAAGGACGATTCAATCATGTCAGCCACATGCCCGTCCTCGGCCTCGTTCACGTTCAGGAGTATATTGCATGGGAGAGATCTCTTGCGAGAGGGTACAGTGTGGCGCATTGGAGACGGATCAAAAGTCAGCATCCACCATGCAAATTGGATACCCAGAAGTGGATCTTTGAGACCTTTGGGCCAAGTTTTCATACCGGGTGTGACTAAGGTGGCCGACCTACTGCCCGATGGGTGCAGCTGGAATCATGCTTTGCTAGATGCTATGTTCTCTTCAGGTGATGCGATGGATATCAAACAAATAGCAGTGGGAGGCGCAGGAATAAAGGACTACCTGGCGTGGAACTTCACGAAGAATGGTTGTGTCACAGTCAGATCCGCCTACCACATGAAAATGAACATCTTGAAGGCAAGAAACGGAAGGCCGGAGTCATCTAGTTTAGTTAACATGCATAAGGGATACATGGCAATGTGGGACACCAATGCGCCTGGCAAGGCAAAGATCCATATGTGGAGACTACTAAGAAATGGTTTGGTTGTTGGATCGGAGCTTCACCGACGAAGGATCAAGCCAGGAGTTTTCTATGGCGTGCGTGGAAGGGAAGAGACAATTTACCACTGGTTTTGGGATTGTCAGCACTCAAGACTCTTTTGGCAGTTGTTTCAAGCAGAGAGGGGAGTGCCCGGGGCGACCCCGCCATACCCGATGAAGTCCCAGGGTGTTGCAGCTCGCTGGTTAATTGGCTGGTTTGCTGATGCTTCCGATGAGGAGAAGGAAGGAGTGGTGTAGGCTATCTATGGCCTTTGGCTGGCCAGAAACGAGGCAAGGGATGGGAAAAGAATCAAAGCCCCTCACGAAGTGGTTTCGGCTGTAACGGCTCATATGTAACAATGGAAGGAAGTTCATCTAGCAAAGGATCAAAACCCGCCTCAGAAAGAGAAACAAAAATGGGAGCCGCCGGACGAGGGGTGGATCAAAATAAATTCCGATGGAGCAGTCTCGAAAGCGGGTGATAAGGGCGGTGGAGGTGCTGTTCTTAGGGATCACAATGGGGCTTTCACGGCAGGTATGTGCCATTATTTTCCCAATATTGCTGATCCAGAGTTGACAGAACTCTTGGCATGCAAGCAAGCTCTTCGGCTGGCAAGAGAAATCAATGCGGAGGAGGTGCAAGTGGAGCTTGATTGTCAAGGGGTGGTGCAAAAGTTGAATCACTCAACAAGAGATCTGTCCACAGCTGGACCGAGGGTGCAGGAAAGAAAGTCCTTGATGCATTCTTTTTCTGAGGTAAAGGTGGTATGGGTTAGGCGTTCTGCGAATGTTGCCACGGATAAGTTTGCGAAAGTAGGTGTAGGTGATGAACTCTGTAAGAGTTGGATGGGGGCTCCTCCTGACTTTGTCCTGAATGTAATTTCAGATGAGATTCCGAACTTTGATCATTGAATAAAGCGGCAATATTAACCCTAAAAAAAGACTAGGGTAGTTCCATCCGGCCATAGACACGACGGAGAAATTCAGGCATATGGGCTCAGCCTACTCCGGCGGGCACCACTGCCATCTTATAAGGAAAAGGAGGATTTGATATCATATTATATCATAGTGCCTGAATTTTTGGCATAAAGGACCACCTGGCACTATTCCATCAGAAACCTTATCACAAAGCACGCACTGTTGCACGTTACGGGCTGATGACCGACCGACTGACAGGTGCAATGCACTTCACCAGCCTCCCCTAATCCCGCCTACAAATTCAAACATTGGAATACACATGGCAGTTGCACCATCTGTCGCAAGTTAATTAAGCCCAGCAGTCAAATCTCGAGGAAAGAGAGCCCAAAGATCTCTAAGACTATTCATAATGTGAGTAATATAGATGATAATATCATACTTATCTAGACAAAATAGATGATGTGGCATGTAATTAATAAAAAAAAGAGGCATGTGGTAACATAGCTAGTTACTATAACATCACACATATCAAGAAAAGATGAGTCTACAATGTAATAAATGAAGTGATGCATGACACAACACATATATTACTACCCATTGTAGAGGTAGTAATATAGACTAGTAACATATGCATGTTAATACTCTAAGTTACCCCAACTATGACTAGTCTAAAAAATGTATACATGTTCACGGCTAAAAGGATTGGATAAAGCATGACAACTCAATGGTGTGCATGTCCACGAGCGTCACGACATCTATATCTATCTATATCTATATCTACACTTCTATACTTATATATACTTATACTAATTAGAGAGTCCTTAAAATCACATGTTAATCAAGAATTATGTACCATTTATCTTATGGGACCGACAATTATTACGATGTAGATGAATCTATAAAATCCTCAGCAAAAGAAAAACAGTCAAAAGGCCCAAAATAGTTCAAGGAAAAAATAAAGACCATGGATTTAATTGGCCCAGATAATTATGACTCAGATCAAATAAAAGTGTGCAACTGTTCAAACACCTCTGGGGCAACATCACACATGCATGGATCCCGCCACTTGCAGGAACTGCAAAAATTCGTGTTGATGGTGCTGTGTCACGCAACACAATGGAAGGGATTTACAGCGCAGTTTGCAGGGATCCCAATGAAAAATATCTAGGCTCTTCGGCGATAAAATATCAAGGTGTGATTGACCGAACATCATTAGAGGCTTTGGCTTGTCGAGAAGCACTGTCACTTGTTCTTGACTTATCCCTTGAAGACATACAGATAGCTTCAGACTGTCAAGGTGTGATCAAAGATATCCACGAAGACATAGGTGGGCTACACTCTAGCATTATTAAGGAGATCAATCTTACATCTCAGCAGTTCTCTCGTTGTTCCTTCATCTTCGAAGGAAGATAAACTAATCTTAAGGCAGATAGCCTCGCTAAACATACTCTAGGCCTTTATTTAGGACGCCATGTGTGGCTCCTTAATCCACCAGGTCTACATTGTATTCCCATGGACTTTTATAATCAATAAAGTTGAGTGTGTTTAGACTCAAAAAAAAATCGTGCTACTCCTTTTTTACAATTAGGTAACATACAAGAGATGAACTCTCTTTCCCCACGGGTTAAAACCTGTACCCAACCTCGTGCATGTAGAAGTAGAAAAGGAAATTAACTTTAGCTCTCTTCTTCAAAATAATAATTAGCCGTGCTTATTTACTATCTTTATAAAAGCACGACAGGGGGCAGATCCAAATCATTTCAACCGCTCGGCCCGCCCGCACGCACCCGCCGCTCGGCCCAGAACCAATCCCGCTAATCGATCAACAACAAGTTCGCTAACTGATCCTCCCTGGCCTGCCTTGACGCCGCCCACAGCCACACGTGTCACCGCCTCCCCTCCCCCTGCTAGCGTCTTCGCCGCGCCTCGCCCTCCTCCCAGAGGAACGACAACCAGCGTGGTCGGCATCATTCCCTCCCTCGCTCGAGCGAAACCGCCTTCACATCACTCGCTATTGAGCGGATGCAGCGCTGTGTCAAGTGGGCGGCACTGGAAGACGCACCGTTGGGGCGCTGGACTCGGCCGGCACGGGCGCCGCCGCTCCCGCATACCAGGTTGTGGGCGAGGACGCGGGCTCGGCTGCCGCTGCCGCTGCCGCCGACGAGGGATCCACCGCCACTGGCCAATTCGAGTGTGATGCTGTTTTAATTTTTGGCTCCTAGAGATTTTACAAGCAGGTGTTTGTCCCTGCCGATTTCCATCGGATGCATGGATTTCAGAGGACCCAATGCGTGGATTTACAATCATTCCTCTTATTATGCTTCTACTTGCGGGGATCCCAATGCGTGGAAGGCGCAGTCAATGGAGTTGCGTGCGGCCACGACAACAACATGCATAGAGCTGCTCCCAGTATGGTGGTGTACAGGTTAATTATGTGTTCCCTGACTAGGTGTCTTGTGCAGTCGTAACGTAGGTTATGCTGGACACTAGCAAGTGTTCCCCGTCGTACCTAAAGAAATCAAGTTCGATGTATGAAAGGATTTGCTCTTTCAAAATAAATGTATTTGTAAATACCAAGCTTAATAAGGTTTTTAGGGATCTGACAGTACTGAAACTTCCGCCCTGTTCGGAGTCCGTCCACTCCGCCGCTTCGCTCCGGGAGTTGGCGGAGCTGTAGTTAAAAAAGATGAAGTTGTAGTTCCTTCACTTCGTAGCTCCTCGTATTTTTAGGAGTCGGCGGGTTGCCAAACAGGCCCTTCAAACTCTGTTTTTTTTTCTTTGCTTGCTTGGTAGTACAGTCTGCAGTATATAGAAAATCTTCTCATTTCTTCAGTTATAGTCACATATTTTGAGAATCTTGTTAGAGGAAGGCGATGGGCTTTAGAGAACTCGGATCACTAGATAGTGGTAAATAGAGGGATAATCGATCTTCAGTAAGGGCTGGTTTATAAAAGCTTGGTACCAAATTTACCCAATTAGAAATAATAGTTGATGGAGCTCGTATGTTAATCTGATAACCCCGGAGTTAAACGTCTTCTTCTTTTGTCCTGTATATCCACATTTACCTACGCGCGTCCATCATGACACATTCGTCACCGAGGCCCTGCTGCACCACGGCGTCGATGCGTCACATGAAATGCCGCTCCGCTGCAGATGTCGTCCACTGGTCCGTTGAGGCTATGCATACCTCCAAGAATTGACGCCCCCAAGAGGGATACGGCACAAGAACATCACCGTCATCTGACCGACCGATCTAGGGTTTCCCCAGAGGTGGTTGATAGGGGTCTAGAGCTTCTCCACCACGATGCCTTCAAAAATGGGACGACGTAGAAAACGCCGCCATCGTCGGCCTTGGCAATGAGCCAACAGTAGGGTTTTCACCCGGATCCTCTCGAGGAACCTCCATCCAGCCTCGTGTACATGCGACTGCCACCAATCACTGCCGCCGCGCATGGAGCAGGCCGCACCGGCCAAATCATATCTGACCGGACACGTACAGCCGATCCATCCACCAGGCCCTCCATGCCGCCGCCGACAATCTGAGATCCGATCGACGACGGAGCCGCCCGCCGCCGCCGTGAGGCAGTCAGGCAGCCGCGCCGCAGGACCCGACCAGCCGCACCTCCATATGTCGGGGGCCCCGCCCCACCCCAAGCCGCAGGAGAGAAGGAGAGACCCCCACCACCACCATCTGCCCCTGGGCTTAGACCGGCGTCCTCACGAGGCGGCGACGGGATGAGAGGAGGGAGTAGATCGGAGCTCGGCCGCGGCTAGGGTAGCAGCCTTCCCGAGTCGCCCGAAGCGGGAGCGACGCGGGGGGCTGTCCTGATGTCTGCTTCTATGTGTAGATATCCCTACTGTAGGAATAAAGATCTGGAAACCTGAGTTTGAGAGTGTCATCATGCCATCTATCTTCCCGGAACATGACTGTATAAGCTAAGGATCATTATCTCAGCTTTTATCAAATATTAATTTTTCAAAGATACTGATTGAAACAAAGCTGTGCTTTCTACTCCGATTTAAATCTCCATGCAATTTGCTCCATATTATAACATTCCAGATCTGAATGTCAGAAAGAATTGTTTCACGTCAATGAAACTTTCTCAAAAGGAGAATAATGTACCGATCTGAGTAAGGGGAGTGAAGCTTGAATTAACTCGCCAACAGTAGGTTAAGTCCACAACCATTTAAAATGAACATTCGATTTCTGAAATTAAGCTAGCTGAAGAAAAACACATGGTATGGAGCAGACCTGGCTAAGCGGGCCGGCCAGGCACGGCCCGCCGTGGCACGTTTAATAGCCGGGTCGTGCCGTGCCGGCCCACGGGCGCTGCCCCTTGGCCCAGGCACAGCCTATTAAACGGGCCGGCCCGTGGCACGTTTAGCACGTTGGGCCACCTATTTTTTAGCCTATCAGGTTGTATTTTTGGCCTATTGGGCTATAATTTAGGTTATATATATATATATATATATATATATATATATATATATGTGTGTGTGTGTGTGTGTGTGTGTGTGTGTGTAAAAAAATAAACAGGCCGTGTCGTGCTGGCCCACGTGCCCAATCTCTAGGCCCATGAATGGCCCATGGCGTGCCGTGTGCCGTGCCTGGCCCATTTAGCCCTGGCCGTGCCGTGCCGTTCCTGCGTGCTACCAGGCCGGCCCAGTTAGAAAGCCTGTTTAGCCCGATTGCAGGAACGGTGAAGATAATTGTGTAGACAGACATTGGCTTATACTATGCTTATTCTCATCCGGTACAACTAGATAACCAATATAGGTAGCCTTCTGATGTGGGTAGAGCAAAGGAAGGATCCTTCAGATATCTACAGGACAAAATCTGGAAGCGAGTTCAAGGGTGGATGGAGAAGTGTTTATCAATGGGAGGTAAAGAAGTGCTAATTAAATCAGTGGCTCAATCTATTCCTACATATTCGACGGCGTGCTTCAAATTACCACGCGGGCTTTGTGAACACATTAATGGCATAATTCGGAAGTTCTGATGGGGAAGTAGGAATGGACAAAGGAAAACAACTTGGGTGTCATGGAATACAATGACTAAACCAGAATTTATGGGAGGTTTAGGCTTTCGGGATGTAGAACTTTTCAACTTGGCCTTACTCGCCCGACAAGTTTGGAGATTATTAAATGAGCCTGAGACGCTGAGCGCACGGGTTCTTAGAGCCCGCTATTATCCAAATGCTAACATCCTTGATGCTACTTTGGGTCAGGCCCCCTCCCAGGTCTGGCGTTCGCTTTTGGAAGGGAGGGATATTTTGTCTCTTGGGCTGATTAAAAGAATTAGTTCAGGTTTGACTACCCGGATTTGGTCTGACAACTGGATACCAAGGGACTACAAACTACGGCTGTTCTATGCTAAAAAAGCTAACCCACCTTTGTTGGTGTCGGAACTAATTAATCCTATGACTCGCTCTTGGGATAGACAAACCCTCATGGATCATTTTATTGCCCCGGACATTGAAGTGATCCTCAACATACCCATCAGCAATTGGGTACAGGAGGACTTCTGGGCTTGGCACTATGATCGGCGTGGTGTTTTCTCAGTTCGATCAGCGTATCGAATAATTACAGCAATCAAGGCCCAGAGGGAAGATTAGCTCGAGCACCGGTCGGGACACTCCAACGTTACAGCTGACAGGAGTTCATGGACACAGTTGTGGAAAGTACAAGTGCCATCCAAAATTCGTGTGTTCGTGTGGCGGCTCACGCACACCTCGCTTCCCACAGGACTGGTCCGACACCAGAGGAAAACGGCAGACAATCCTATCTGTTCTATATATAATGCGGAGGTAGACTCATGGAGACACTCACTACTAAGTTGTCGAATGGCCAGGTGCATTTGGGCTCTGGGTGATGATGAACTACCTGAGCATGTGATATCAAACCGAAATGAAGATGCTAGGCAATGGCTATTCTGGCTTTTCGAGTCCACAAACCAACACGACCTGGCGAGCGCTCTGGTGACCATGTGGGCGATATGGTGGGCTCGACGAAAGGCTATCCATGAAAATGAATTTCAGAGTCCGTTATCAACAATGTGTTTCATAAAGTGGTACTTGGAAGATCTAAAGATCACAGCTGTTAGAACGCCAAGTCGACAGTTGGGGCGAGTGGAGCGGCCCCGTGCTAGGGCTTGGCTACCACCGTCGGGTGAGGCTGCAAAGCTGAACTGTGATGGTGTTGTTTCCACCTTGGGAGAGAGAGGAGTTGCTGCAGTGGTTTGTAGAAACAAGACGGGAAACTATCTGGGAGCCTCGGCAGTGGTGTATGAAGGCTTAATCAATCCAGCTAGCCTGGAGGCGCTAGCTTGCAGCGAGGCTCTAGCCCTCGCTCGGGACCTAAATTTGCAGGAATTGGAGATAGCTTCAGACTGTCAGGAAGTGATCTCAAACATCAAGAATGGAGGGTCGCCGGCTTATGCTCCTATTCTTAGGGAGATTCAAGTTACTAGAAACCTTTTTCCTGCTGTTATTTTCCGTTTCGAGTATAGGGAGCATAATTTCGAGGCCCACGCGCTAGCTAAAGGAGCTGCGTGTCTTGCGGTGGGTCGTCATGTGTGGCTAGGGGTTTTGCCCGACATTGCTTGTATTCCTCAGACTTTGAACTTTGAATAAAGCCCCTAGTTGCCCTAAAAAAGCTAGTTTTGCATCTTAGTTCCAACTCCTATCTTTCCCTAATAATAAAGCAAGGACTACTTCTATTCGTCCATCATTAAAATTGCCCCTGAAACTGCCGTAAATCACCCACCATGCCATTCATAAGTAAAGAAAATGATTCGTTTTTTCTTTTCAAAGTCATCGTCGTTGGAAACGGTTCTCGCGAGGCACTCAAGCAATGCAGTGGTTAGAGCCTTTGCTTCTCGCGAGGGAGACCCGTGTTCGATCCTAGGTTCTGCGCCCCCCCCCCCCCCCCCTTTTCCTCATCATTTTTCTTTCTTAACAGCAAGCGCTCCTTCTCTATCCCCCACACTTGTTCATGGGCCGGCCCACCATGCGGGGTGTGACTCCCTTTTTTTTCTTTCCTTATTTTTGTATCTGTTTTTTCTTCTTTAAATTAACTCGATATTTTTAAAAACTACAAATTTCAAAAAGTTGCGAGTTTTGGTTTTTTTTTGAGAAATCAAAAAATGTTCATAAATTCAAAAAAAATTGGAAATTTTTAGAATGTCCGGCATTTTTTAAAAAACTCTTTGCATACTATAATAAAAATCATGATTTCAAAAAAATACTCATGAAATAAAAAGTACTCATGATTTTATCGTGTATTCAAAACATATTTTGGAATTTTAAAAAAATGTTCCAAAATTCAAACAGATCCGTAAATAACAAAAAAAACCCGCTTACATAGAAGTCTTTTTTAGATCTACAGACGTTGTTCTATTATTTTATTTAGTACATCTCGTGTTTTCTAAAAAACGGTTTCTGTGTTCTGTTCAGGGTTGAGCCCCAAAAAATTGACACATCTTCCTATGTGTTAGTTTTTGTAAGTTATATGAAAATGACTAAATGTCTAATTTGCCTCCATACACATCTATATATTTTTTTGGTGGCAGACATCTATATTTATCATGATATCACAGTTTTGTTGGTCATGGTAAACATCGCGGCGTTAGGTCAAATCGTGATGGCACCATCACATTTTTAGCTTTTGAAATGACTTTCTAAAAGTTCCTTATCTCATTGTGACATGATTCGGACGTAGTTTGTTAAATCACATTTTAGAAGTCCTTATCTCATTCTGGCATATGTTTCATACTTTTTTTTATCTCTACCACATATGCATAATTTAATTATTTTTCTCCCGTTGCGAAGCACGGGCATATTTCCTAGCATATATATTAAAACAAATACCAACTCTTACCGCTGGACTGCTCTCTGCTATCTGCCTCAAGCTGTATATGTATTTTACTCCTGAAGCAGCACGCGAGGCCCAAGGCCATAAAAAGTAGGCCAAAAATGAATCACTCCCGTAAAAGTGATTATTTTTTTGGAAAACGGAAGTAAGGGTTTTTTTTTGCGGGTAACGGAAGTAAGTTCTTAGGAAGCTAGGTTGCATTACTGAATCCTTGTTAACAATGAAAATTTACAACCAGTCAACAATTAACCCATCAGAATAAAGAGATAACTGCTGGGATGATGCAAACAAACGAAATTTAGTAAAATTATTAGAAGGTCCAAGGAGAGAGTTAATTGGCTAACCTTAAGAAACTTAATTGCCTTGAGTTCCAGCCAGCATACTCGGTCAAAACAATACCAATATGATAAATTTTGCCAAAGACACACAAGCACACATTGGAAGGTGGTACCTTGCCTAAATCCTAATAATAACAAATTTTGTCCGGCGTGTCCGATGTGCTCTTCCGTGGTTGCTTGGTTGTATTGGAGTCGAAACCGCGGTGGATTGTGTCCAAGTGGTGACGATGACAGGCACTCGGCGGTCATTCGCGGAGGACTCGGTCGGCGCAAGCCCTGCATATTTCCCTCGCAAAGATTGTCGTCAAAGTCGAAGCTGTCGTTCGTTGGCGCGTATGGCCATCTGTTGGCATGTGGCCAGGTTGGCCGGTGGTGTCCATTTTCTGGGCTGAGTTGTATCGGTTTTAGCCCGGTTTTCCGCAAATTAACCTGGCAATTCTTACTCTCTCTTAATCAATGAAATGGCAAGTCTTTTGCCTCGTTTAAAAATAATAATAATAACAAATTTTATCAAAAAAGGGAGACCTGCAGAACCAATCAAAATAAGTTCATCCATCACAAGTCAGCGACCACTAACTGAGCAAGTCTAAATCGGTTCAGTCTGTTACTTTATCTTACTACAAATGCATAGTCTGTGGTGTAGTAGAAATCTTATTAACATATTCAGTGGTATGTTCATCACAATGACTGATTACTTCGGACCCATGCTAGTATTGGTGTCAAAAATTCAGAGCATATTTTCCCTCAAATCTAAATCAAAAAACAGGGACGTACAAAGGTGATCTAAATTCATTAATCACTGGTTCGTTCAGAATGGTTCAAATTGCTTGTGTGTTCATACAAACTTATATAAATAAATCATCGAAATTACTACGCAACAAAAGGAGATCATTGTCCTACAGATGAACAACGAATTTCCAGTAAAACCAAGTTGATGCTGCACAGTCGCCTCGAAGTTTATGTATAAATGACACTTCACTACCAGTACTATTTTTTGTCAGACCATGCAGCAAATTTGCAAACAGAAGTACCTGCACAACCTGTATGTTGTTCAGTATTGCTCAAACTGTAAAAGTGACACCCTATCAGTCCTGGACCTAATGGGCGACACAAACAAAATGTAATTTCCCAGCCTGACATGAAATCTATATTTTCCATGCAGGGGAGAAATGCAAACAAAATACACTGAGCATGCAAGTGGACCTAGCCAGGCACATTTACTTGTTTTCATATCCCAAAATTATAACTCAATTCCATGTCATAGCAACTGCCAAGCTAAAGAAAGCACTCCAAGGACCACAACAGAAAAAGCATACACAAACCCAACCTGATATGTAAACTGTTACTGTTTTTGTCTTTCTTTCTGAATATAAACAACCTGCTATATATGTATGGCTATCTATATGCCCTTGATGAAAAATGCCAAAATAATAAATTTGCGGGGTGACCACAATAGCGGTCTCCTCCCTCTCTTGGTCATGCACCACAATAGTCGCAGCACGCAAGCCCCCGGTGCGCATGCGACGCAGCTGGCCAAGAGAGCAAGCAGGAAGCCGCCGTCATGTGCTCTGCTCACAGAGGTGGAGCGATAGGGAGTTCGGGCGCGTGCCGACTTCAGTGCTAGGCTAGCCGAAGCGATAAAGTTAAATTTGGCGAGATTTTTCCCAAAAAGGAAAATGTGTAGCAGTGTCTGGGCGTGTGGAGAGATCAAATTAGCGTGTGTTGCAATGCATACTGGACAGCTTAATTAGGACGCGTGCTTCATTGGAACCACATTGCCTGTCCACACACTGGCTAGAGACGGCTCTACACTTTTCTGTCAGAAACCTCATCACAACGCACGCAGCATTGCACGTTGCGTGCTGACTAACCCCAAATCACTTCACCAGGATCCCAGCTTTTCCAGAGCCTACAAATTCAGACATTGGAACACATCAGTCCTCTTGCACCATCTGTCGCAAGCTAATTAAGCCAAGCAGTCAAATCTCCAGGAAAGAGAGCCCAAAGACATCTCAAAAAATGTATACAGGTTCACAACCAACCAAAAAGATTGGAGAAAGCAGGGCAACTCAATGGTGTACTTTTCCAGGAGTGTCCTAATTAGAGAACTGGAGTAGAGTTTTTCTCTTCTGGATCATTCTGAACTGAGTCCAAATACTTGTGTGTGAGAAACCCAACTACAACGGGCATTCAAATCGTTATGCATGCATTTTATACGGAACCCAACACGCATAAGATACATCTGCCTGCTTCGGCATGGAAATGTGATATATCTGCCACTTTTCAGAGGACACAAAGGTGGCTTCAGTCTTCACAACAAGTTTGCTTCATGTATGTACTACTGTACCCAAGAGGTACCATGCATGTGATGTGAGTTGCCGGAGATCAAACAGATCATGTGCTAGGCCGACCACGAGCTTTCTGACTAAATCTTCACAAAGAACAGACTGATCGATATGGGTGCATGAACGACTCACATCACAGCTTCAGGTAATTAACTGTCACCACAAGCGCCTAGCTAGCTAGAGTGGAACCAATCGGTGCCCACCGAAATTGTTCAATCCCTCAAGTTGGAACCGATCGCTGTCCCCCCGACTCCTTGCACATTGCCAATAGCCACGTTCTCGACACGCCTCTTGTTCGCTATGCGGTACGGTATGGCCACGATGATAAGAAAGCAGACCAATGCCTACCGGTTATGACAATAGGCTCCGGCATACGCAAATCATTTGATCCCATGGCCTTGTCCAAACTAATCATATGCTGCAGCACTGCATGTGCTGATCCCATGGCCTTGTGCCTTGCCAACCTTTCTCAATGATAGCTCCACTTCACCATCACAATGTCCTTCCCCTCGCCACCTTGCCTATAAATTCAGTAAGCTGCCGGCTCAGTATCACACTTCATCAGCTCATCCACCAACTAAGAATTTCAACATCCATAGCTCACTCCTTGAAATTCTCACAAGGACCAAGAACCAACCATGGCTGGTGCCAAGAGACTTGCTCAACTGGCAAAGAAGTGGCAGAGGGTGGAAGCACTTGGGAGGAAGAGGCTCACGGTATCAGCCAAAGAAGATCACGACTGCTGCAGTTCTGTGCCAGCCAAGGGCCACTGTGTCATGTACACGGCCGAGGGGAGGCGTTTCGAGGTACCCTTGGAGTACCTCAGCACGACGGTCTTCGGCGAGCTCCTGAGGATGTCTCAGGAGGAGTTTGGCTTTGCAAGCGATGGAAAAATCACACTGCCTTGCGATGCGGCAGTGATGGAGTATGTCATGTGCTTGCTCAGGAGAAACGCCTCCGCCGAGGTCGAGAGTGCGTTGCTGAGATCCATGGTGACGCCTTGCCACTACACTGGCTGTGCAATGCCTACTGTTGGAGCCAGCCAACAGATTTGCTGTTTGTAGCTTCTGAAGAGGCCCTGATGATGTCTTTTTTCTTGTGTAGTTTGCCTGGACAGTGTAAGATAGTAAGATAACAGGCAATAGGAGCAGGAAAATTGTATGTATAGCAATCTGATCATTAAAGAAACAAAGCAGTACTCTGGGGCATTCTTCTCTTAAATTTTAGTTTCATACAACTCCACAATGGACCAACAATGGTTGTGACTACTTTTAGATGTCGATAGTTTAATCCTGCTGCACAGAGAATACGCCACAATTCTCCATGCAATCTATCATCTAGTCCAGTGGAAAATAAATACAACACCATCAACAAAATAAGCAATGAAGTAGGTAAAAATCACAAAATGGAACGGGAACCAGGGTTCACTCCACAAGTATTTAGGGGGCAGATTCATTTTTGGGGGTAAAACAAATTGATAGTTTACTGTTACTGAAAAATTGAATGTCCTACCCACAAAACTTTACAGAAGGTAGTGTCGGTGCAAGATATAGTCGATGCCTGTTATTCAGTTCACACATGCAGCTAACTGAAGGCCCAAAGGAAAGTGCGGAGAAGAAGCAAAGGGATGGCTTCCACATGCAATGCTACAAATCAGGTAGGCCATCAACAGGACTGAGTTATGATAGTGTTCAGAGAGTTGTGTGTGTTACGTCAACTAATACTATCCCTTCCACACCTAATCAAAATGTTAAGAACACGCTAAATTACTAATCCAACTAAGCCAGTTTCTCATCTGCTAAACTAAAGGAAGACTATTGGCAACTGAACATGCTGGCTAGATTTCCCCGTCGCAACCAGAAGTCTTGTCTGCCAATATATTATTGCAAGAAACTGACGCTCATGCGTTGAACCCAGTTTGCATGGGGTCCTCGTGCTGCTAATCCACTAAACATGTCAGTGGCGGTGCCTGGTGATGTACCCGGCACGCACCAAATAGTTGGCTCAAATCAATATCCAATCTCAATAACATTGCCCTGATCTGCTTGCGACATTGCACGTACCAGACTCATGGCGTTGTCCCCTTACCAAATATCAATGACACTTGACAGTGTCCTACTTCCCTTCCGGCTCTAGCTACAAAATCTTGGTTCAGTGACCTCCAAACAGCATTGCTTCACCACAAACAAAGCATTGCAACTCAAGTTGAGTCTCCGGTTTCCACCTTTCAGAAGGACCGAACATGGTCAGTGCCAAGAGAATTGCTCAACTAGCAAAGAAGTGGCAAAGGGTAGCATACCTCAGCAGGAAGCAGCTTACCATGACGGCGAAAAAAGAAGCCGAAGGGTGGTCAATGGCAGTGGCAGGCAAGGACCACTGTGTCATGTACACAACTGACAAGAGGCGGTTCGAGGTGCCATTGGCATACCTCGGCACAATGATCTTCAGAGAGCTCCTCCTTATGTCTCTGGAGGAGTTTAGTGTCATCACTTGCAATGGTAGGATCACCTTGCCATGCGATGCCACAGAGATAAAATACATGATGTACTTGCTTGGAAGAAATGCTTCAGTGGAGGTCGAGAAGGCATTCTTGAGCTCCATAGTGATGCCATGCCACTATGCAATCTGTGTGGCACCATCTCTGGCTGTTGTGGCTGTTCGCAGCTCCTAGTGTTTATCTGTGTGGTATTAGTTAGCAAAGTAGTTTTCACATGGATAGAAGGAAAACTAAAACTGTGCATTTTCTTAATGTTGATGAAATCATTAGCATTCTTCTTGCTGCCACTTGTAAAGCCTTTCCAGTCTTGCAAGCCGTAACGAATGTAGCAGAAACCTGTTAACCCAGCACCTTCAGTCAATTTTGCATACAAAAATAATGAACAGATGCCCTCTTTTATATGCCAGTAAAAATCATGTGATTGCACAATACATTCATCTTCAGTGTGTATCTACTACTCCATATTTGGGTAATGCATACAAGACAGAAGATAAAAAGCAGAGTATCACAATATGTATGATATCCTGATTTCTTCAGGAAGGTGAACACTTTATATCCAAATGAAACCTGAATTATTTGCTTTCTTGAATTACATAAAGCAGACCAACTTGCTCATCTTTCCTGTAACTAAAGATCTAACCTAACCAAATTTGATTACTTTGGTACCGATTGGAGAGATTAATCCAGTCTGGAATTCTCACCGGAGTATGGAGGAGGTGCTCAAGCAAGCAAGACGCCACCGAGCACACGCACGCAGACGCTAGCTGCGCATCGGACATCACACGCCAGCGGTGGTGGAAGCATCCATCTCCGAGGCAGTAGAGGCAGGTCTACATGGAGCGCGTTCTCTGCAAAATCTTATAAACGGGCTCACAGTCAAGTTCTCAATCCGATAGTCCTTGCTAGAGGTAGGGAAGGCAGTTCGTTCATCGTTCATCTCTCCCCTTCGCCGGCATTGTTGCCGAGTTCCATCATTCACATCCCCTGCTTTTAGCAGCTGCACCCACAATTCACCCTCACGAACTTTGAGCAGAATGTTAAAGGATGTGTCAAATAATCAAATTTCTCCCAGAAAGTCGAGAAACTTTTGTATCATTTCCGGTGATAATCGATCTTACATAGAACTATATAAAGCATTTCTCAGTCCTAACCAACACACTATTTCAGAAGCTAAGCTAGTAGCTAAGTACAAAGGGCAAATTGATGGCTGATTCCCATTGATGGAGCCATGCAGCTAGCATTGTAGCTGTGGCAGTGCCCAGCAATAGAGCCCAAGAAAGCCTTCTCCACCTCCTCAGAGGCCTCTCTCCTGACCAGGCACAAGACATACTCCATCACAGCGGCATCGCAGGGCAGCATGATCCTGCCTCCGTCACTGCCATTCGCGAAGCCAAACTCCTCCTCGGACATCCTCAGGAGCTCAGAGAAGACCGTCGTCCTGAGGTACGCCAGAGGGACCTCGAACCGGGTTCCGTCGGCAGTGTACACCACACAATGGCCCTCATCAGCAACCACAGATGATACTGTGCTGCAGCACTCGTCAGCGGCTGTGTCTGAGGCATGCCGACGGCGGGCACTGGTTCTGGCCGCCAACATCCGCTGGCACTTCTTGGCCAGCTGAGCAAGCTTCTTTGGATGGATCATGGTTTTAGTCTGATGTGTTCCTGGCTGGCTAAATTTCACTTTGGCTCTGAAAGTCTGAAGGTGTGTTGTAGACTGTGATGTTGCTTGCAGATGAGATGAAGTCTGTGTTCAGTAGGCCATGGATTTATAGTAGAATGAACAACGAAGGGAGGGCTCGGGGCAGTGCATATGCGTGTAGGTTGTGTGTAACTATCAGCGGGAGCGTTGGGCAGGGGACAATGCTACAAGTGCTCTGTGTGCAATGTTGGTGGAAGTAGCTGTAGAAAATGTGATGAATGACTTTGATTAGATTTCCAAGCGCCATGCCACCATCCATGTCTGAAATATGTTTGTGGCTAGAGAGCCCCATGGGGTCCTCGTGCTCGTGCCATTTCTCTAGCAAACCGATCAGCATGGATGTCCAGGCGAGACGTCCATCGCAAGCTCTGGCAAGTGGCAAACACTTGGCCCCAGGGAGACCTGATCTAGATCACATCACGGCACCTCCAAAACTGCAGCAGCGCACCAACCATCACACACTACACCATATGTGGGTGCTCCTTCACCATTGAGCTATAAATCCATGGCTAGTGACACCCAACACCATCAGTTCATCCACAGACAAAGGCATTCCAACCTCCCACTAGCAGAAGAATTTCTCCAGTTCCAGAAACACAAGAAACTACCATGATGAGTGCCAAGACACTTGCTCGGCTGGCCAAGAAGTGGCAGAGGGTGGCGGCTATGGGGAGGAAGAGGCTCACCTGGTCGCCATCAACGTCCAAAGAAGAAGCCGGAGAGTCGTGCAGCACGCCGTGCTCGACAGTGGCCAGCAAGGGCCACTGTGTCGTGTACACTGCCGATGGTGTAAGGTTCGAGGTGCCTCTTGCGTTCCTCGGAACGACCGTCTTCGGCGAGCTCTTGAGGATATCCCAAGAGGAGTTCGGCTTCTCAGGCATTGACGGTGGCAGAATCACGCTGCCCTGTGACGCATCGGTGATGGAGTATGCCATGTGCTTGCTAAGGAGAAGCGCCTCCGCAGAGATGGAGGCCGCGTTCCTCAACACCATGGTGATGCCATGCCACTATCATGTGGCGCCACATCTGGGAGTTGGCCAGCGATTCAGTGTATGCAGCTCCTGATTACCATCTGCAGAGATACAGGAAAATAGAACAAGGAAAACAGTTTATGTGTAGCATTTTGATCTTGCTAGCAAAGAAGCAATCAAGGAAGATGGACCTAGTTAGAGATATTGTTCTTTCAATGTATGCATATACTTTGTTCCGAAGATAAATGATTGATCACAGTTTTTTTAGGACCTAAGCAGTAACTGTCGACAAATTTCTTCTTTGCAATTAAATGGCCTCAAACAGAAATTATTACAAAGAAAGATTAGGTTGGGCAGGAAAGTCATTGCAGATGGATTAGGGAGGTTGACCTTTTGGATAAAGGCTACTGCAAGTTGTTCAACCGATGACAAATTCGTCGAAAATTATACTCAAGTCAGGACCAGCAAACCTACAAGCGTTCAGAAATCGGGTCTGTCATGCAGAATAAGCTCACCAAGGTTTGTACTTGGCAAATAAATTTTCATGCTATGTTTGTGTCATGGATGTCCAAGTAAATCATCAGGTAAGGCTGGGTTCATTATCTAAAATAAAGTAACAAATATGCAACTCGCATCACACGATGCTCACTTCCCCAAAAGAAATTTTCAAGGCTGTGACCTAGAAACCCTCAACTGCCCAGCTAAATGCAAGGAAGATAGCAAAAGATGGTGGACACATGCTATGCTAGAAACTATGCAGACCATGGGTGGACAATGAGATATGGAACTTGCCAGATTTGAAGCAATCAAAGAACTGTTAAACCAACAAACGCCTAACATGCAGCTGCAGCTGTAAGTGCAAAGTACACACCCAAAAGCAGTGAAGTGAAATCTGCATCTGCCTATGAAAGGTTCCTGGACCATCATGTGCCATGTCCCCTATGATGCTAGCTTTTCACAGAAATGTGGTGAGCTGACGAGAATCCGCACAGCCAACGCATTGCAGTGACATGGTGGAAGACGTTGTTACTACCTCTAACCAGAACCTATGAACTGCTCAACGTACCTCCATCTGGGACACGCAGTCTCAATCCGACGTTTCTAGTTGGAGGTAGGAACATCCTTCTTTTTTTTAGTAAAGGAACAACAGTTTGTTCACTGTCCATCTAATCCTCTCATTCCCATGCCCTTCGCAGCGCCATCACCGACTTCAGCAACCTGACCACAAACTTTAAGTCCACGGTTTCTTTCTTACTTCCTTCACTAGTATATATGAACTATGTTCAAGGATGTGTCAAATAATCCAATTTCTCCCAGAAAATTTGTCTCAAAAAAATCATTTTCTGTGATCATTGAATCTTACATGAGGCTCTATAGAGCTCCTCTCAGTCCTAACTAAAAATATTTCAGAAGCTAAGCAAGTAGTAGCTAGCTAAGTACAAAGAGCGAACTGATGGCCAAGTCCCATTGCTGGTGCCACGCAGCTAGCATGGTAATTGTGGCAGTGCCCAACAATGGAGCTCAAGAACGCCCTCTCAACCTCCTCAGAGGCCTCTCTCCTGACCAGGCACAAGACATATTCCATCACAGTGGCATCACAGGGCAGCATAATCCTGCCTCCGTCACTGCCGCTCGCGAAGCCAAACTCCTCCTCAGACATTCTTAAGATCTCGGCGAAGACCGTCGTCCCAAGGTACGCCAGAGGGACCTCGAACCGGGTTCCATCGGCGGTGTACATCACGCAGTGGCCCTCATCGGCAACCACAGATGACACTGTGCTGCAGCACTCATCGTCGGCCGTGTCTGAAGCATGCGGACGGCGGGCACCGGCTCTGGCCGACAACATCAGCTGGCACTTCTTGGCCAGCTGAGAAAGCTTCTTCGGATGGATCATGGTTGAGTCGGATATATGTGTTTCTGGCTGGCTAAATTTCACTTTGGCTCTGGAGTGTGTTGTAGATTGTGATGCTGCTTGTGATGAGATGAAGTTTGTGCTGAGCAGGCCATGGATTTATAGTAGAAGGAAGAAAGGACTCAGGGCAGTGCATCTACGTGTGGTTAGTGTGTAGATATCAGCGAAAGAGTTGGGCAGGGGGCAATGCCATGAGTGCTCTGCGTGCGATGTTGTTGCAACTAGCTGCAGACACCAAACGTGATGACTGATTTTGATGAGATTTCCAAGCACCATGCCACCATCGATGTCTGAAATGTGCTTGTGGCTATAGCCCCATGGGGTCCTCTTGCTCGTGCCATTTCCCTAGCAAACAGATCACCATGGCTGTGCAGGCGAGATGTCCAAGCTCCGGCAAGTGGCAAACACTTGGCCCCAGCAGACCTGATCTAGATCACATCACGGCACCTCCAAAACTGCAGCACCGCACGTACCATACACATGGCATTGTCTCCTGCCCAACCATCACATACTACAGCATATGTGGGTGTTCCTTCACCCTTGAGCTATAAATCCATGGCTAGTGACACCCAACACCACCAGTTCATCTACAGACAAAGGCATTCCAACCTCCCACTAGCAGAAGAATTTCTCCAGTTCCAGAAACACAAGAAACTACCATGACGAGTGCCAAGACACTTGCTCGGCTGGCCAAGAAGTGGCAGAGGGTGGCGGCTATGGGAAGGAAGAGGCTCACCTGGTCGCCATCAACGTCCAAAGAAGAAGCCGGAGAGTCGTGCAGCACGCCGTGCTCGACAGCGGCCGGCAAGGGCCACTGCGTCGTGTACACTGCCGATGGTGTAAGGTTCGAGGTGCCTCTTACGTTCCTCGGAACGACCGTCTTCAGCGAGCTCTTGAGGATATCCCAAGAGGAGTTTGGCTTCACAGGTGTTGACGGTGGCAGAATCACTCTGCCCTGCGACGCATCGGTGATGGAGTATGCCATGTGCTTGCTCAGGAGAAGCGCCTCCACAGAGATGGAGGCCGCGTTTCTCAACACCATGGTGATGCCATGCCACTATCATGTGGCGCCACATCTGGGAGTTGGCCAGCGATTCGGTGTATGCAGCTCCTGATTACCATCTGCAGAGATACAGGAAAATAGAACAAGGAAAACAGTTTATGTGTAGCATTTTGATCTTGCTAGCAAAGAAGCAATCAAGGAAGATGGACCTAGTAAGAGATATTGTTCTTTCAATGTATGCATATACTTTGTTCCGAAGATAAATGATCGATCACAGTTTTTTAGGACCTAAGCAGTAAACGTCGACAAATTTCTTCTTTGCAATTAAATGGCCTCAAACACAAATTATTACAAACAAAGATTAGGTTGGGCAGGAAAGTCATTGCAGATGGATTAGGGAGGTTGACCTTTCGGACACAGGCTACTGCAAGTTGTTCAACCGATGACAAATTCGTCGAAAATTATACTCAAGTCAGGATCAGCAAATCTACTAGCGTTCAGAAATCGGGTCTGTCATGCAGAATAAGCTCATCAAGATTTGTACTTGGCAAATATATTTTCATGCTATGTTTGCGTCATGGATGTCCAAGTAAATCATCAGGTAAGGCTGGGTTCATTATTAAAATAAAGTAAAAAAAATATGCAACTCGCATCACAGGATGCTCACTTCCCCAAAAGAAATATTCAAGGCTGTGACCTAGAAACCCTCAACTGCCCAGCTAAATGCAAGGAAGATACCTGGAAGATGGCTGACACATGCTATGCTAGAAACTATGCACACCATGGGTGGACAATGAGATATGGAACTTGCCAGATCTGAAGCAATCAAAGCACTGTTAAACCAACAAACACCTAACATGCAGCTGCAGCTGTAAGTGCAAAGTACACACCCAAAAGCAGTGAAGTGAACTCTGCATCTACCTATGAAAGGTTCCTGGACCATCATGTGCCATGTCCACTATGATGCTAGCTTTTCACCGAAGTGTGGTGAGCTGACGAAAATCCGCCCAGCCCACGCATAGCTTTTCACCCAAGTGTGGTGAGATGACGAGAATCCGCCCAGCTCACACATGGCACTCCAACACATGAGGAACGAAGATCCAGAATTGGCCACTTCCGGCAGTGACATGGTGGTAGCCGCTGTTACTAGCTACCTCTAACCAGAAACTATGAACTGCTCAAGCTACCTCCATCTGGGACACGCAATCTCAATCCGACGTTTCTAGTTCAAGGTAGGAACAACAGTTCTTTTTTTAGTAAAGGGACAGCAATTTGTTAATTGTCCATCTAATCCTCTCACCCCAACCACTTCGCAGCGCCAGATGACCATAAATTTTTAAATCCATGGTTTAAAGTCCATGGTTTCTTTCTTACTTCCTTCACTAGTATATATGAACTATTTTCAAGGATGTGTCAAATAATCCAATTTCTCCCGGAAAATTTGTCTCTTTGTATCATTTCCTGTGATCATTGATCTTACATGAGGCTCTACAGAGCTCCTCTCAATCCTAACTAAAAATATTTCAGAAGCTAAGCTAGTAGCTAAGTACAAAGAGCAAAATGATGGCCGAGTTCCATTGATGGTGCCTTGCAGCTAGCATTGTAGTTGTGGCAGTGCCCAACAATGGAGCTCAAGAACGCCCTCTCAACCTCCTCAGAGGCCTCTCTCCTGACCAGGCACAAGACATATTCCATCACAGTGGCATCACACGGCAGCATGATCCTGCCTCCGTCACTGCCGCTCGTGAAGCCAAACTCCTCCTCGGACATCCTCAGGAGCTCGATGAAGACCGACGTCCCGAGGTACGCCAGAGGGACCTCGAACCGGGTTCCGTCGTTGGTGTACATCACGCAGTGGCCCTCATCGGCAACCACAGATGACACTGTGCTGCAGCACTCGTCATCGGCCATGTCCGAGGCATGCCGACGACGAGCACCGGCTCCAGCCACCAACATCCGCTGGCACTTCTTGGCCAGCTGAGCAAGCTTCTTTGGGTGGATCATGGTTGAGTCGGATGTGTTCTGGTCGGCTGGCTAAATTTCACTTTGGCTCTGGAAGTCTGAAGGTGTGTTGTAGATTGTGATGTTGCTTGAGATGAGATGAAGTTTGTGCTGAGCAGGCCATGGATTTATAGAAGGAAGAAAGGACTCAGGGCAGTGCATATGGAAGTGTGTAGCTATCAGCGAGAGAGTTGGGCAGGGGACAATGCCATGAGTGCTCTTCGTGCAATGTTGTTGATGAGATTTCCAAGAACTATCCATGTCTGAAATGTGTCTGTGGCTAGAGAACCACATGGGGTCCTCGTGCTCATGCCATTTCTCTAGCAAACCTATCACCACGGATGTGCCGGCAGGACGTCCAGCGCAAGCTCTGTCAAGTGCCAAACACTTGGCCCCAACAGACCTGAGCCAGATCACATCACAGCACCTCCAAAATTGCAGCACCGCACGTACCATTCCTATGGCATTGTCTCCTGCCTAACCATCACACACTCCACCATATGTGGGCGCCCGCTTTATCCCCGGGCTATATATATGGCTAAATGCCTTCCTAACACACTTCATCCACAGACAAACGCATTCCAACCTTCAACTAGTAGAAGAATTTCTCCAGTTCCCAGAAACACAATAAACTACCATGATGAGTGCCAAGAACCTCTCTCGGATTGCCAAGAAATGGCAGAGGGTGGCGGCTATCGGGAGGAAGAGGCTCACCTGGTCGTTATCAACGTCCACAGAAGAAGCCGGAGGGTCATGCGGCATGTCATGCGAAGAGGCTCACCTGGTCGTTATCAACGTCCACAGAAGAAACCGGAGGGTCATGCGGCATGTCATGCTCGTCGGTGGCCAGTAAGGGCCACTGCATCATGTACACTGCCGACGGCGTGAGGTTCGAAGTGCCGCTTGCGTTCCTTGGCACAACCGTCTTCAGTGAGCTCTTAAGGATATCCCAAGAGGAGTTCGGCTTCGCAGGCGTTGATGGTGACAGAATCACGCTTCCCTGCGATGCATCGGTGATGGAGTACGCCATGTGGTTGCTCAGGAGAAGCGCCTCCGCAGAGACGGAGGCCGCGTTCCTCAATACCATGGCGATGCCATGCCATTATCATGTGGTGCCACATCTGGAAGTTAGCCAGCATTTCGGTGTCTGCAGCTCCTGATTACTATCTGCAGAGATATAGGAATCTCACACCAAGGAAAATGGACAGTAGTTGGAGACAATGTTATTTCAATGTATACATATACTTTGTTGCAAAGATAAATGGATGATCGCAGTTTTTAGAACCTAAGCAGTATGTGTCGACAAATTTCTTCTATGCAGTTATATCTTATATGGCCTTGATCAGACACAAAATATTATGAAGAAAGTTGTTCAACTGACAACTGATGATAAAATATTTGCAGATGGAGATGGAATGTGACCTTTTGGACAAAGGCTACTGCAAGTTGTTCATACTCGAGTCAAGACCAGCAAACCTGCAAACATTCAGAAATCTGGTATGTCACGCAGAATAAGCTCATCAAGATTCGTGCTTGGCAAAACAAAAAATTCATGCTATGTTTGTGTCATGGATGTACAAGTAAATCATCAGGCAAGGTTGGATTCATTATCTAAGATAAAGTAACAAATATGCAACTCGCATCACAGGAACTAATAGCAAGCCCTTGCACAGATTCAAGGCTGTGAACTAGAAACCCTCAACTGCCCAGCTAAATGCAAAGATACCGGAAAATAGCTGACACGTGCTATGCTAGAAACCATGCAGACCATGGGTGGACAATGAGATATGGAACTTCCCCGCAACCTGCCAGATCTGAAGCAATCAAAGCACTGTTAAACCAACAAACACCTAACATGCAACTGCATCTGTATCTGTAAGTGCAAAGTACACACCCAAAAGCAGTGAAGTGAACTCCACATCTGCCTATGAAAGGCTCCTGGACCATATGCCATGTCCCCTATTACGCTAGATCTGCACGTCACCTAAAGCTTTGTTCGGTTACACCTCTTCCCACAGGGATTGGAGGGGATTTGGAAGGGATTTGACTTGTAGGAGATCTAATCCCCCCTCAATCCCTGCCAAACCTCTTCAATTCCCTGTGAACCGAACGCAGCCTAATTGAGATAACGCGGTTGTGACAATGGCACGGATATAGGTCAGCAGATCATTAAAGTGATTGCTTTTGAATCAGCATATTTTCCAATCTCTTGATGCAGAATGCTGAACAGAAAAGAGCACATCCACAAATCCTGGACCCCAGATGGTTGCAAAATGCATATACCCAGTTTAGCATCAAGGACTATGCTACTGTAGTATGCATCTGAGTGCCTAGCCAGTAGTCCACTATCTTTGCCTCTACAGAAAGCCATGGCCCAGAAAATCTGATCTGAATCTGGCTACATCCCTTTACAGCCACCATTGCATGCGCCAAGCTCATGGCCTTGTCTCCTGCCAAATACAAATTAGTCATATGGTTGTGCATATATAATTATATATTCATGGGCTAGCTAGTAGTACACCACTACTTCATCAAACTCACAGATCAAGAATTTCTGAGCTACATACCTCAGAACCAAGAACACACAAGCATGGCCATGATACATCCCAAGAGACTTGCTCAGTTGGTGAGGAAGTGGCAAAAGATCAACAACCCCTCCAGTGATGACGAAGCATGCTGCACAACATCACCGATCACAGATAAAGGCCACTGCGCCATGTACACGGCCGATGGGAGGCGGTTCGACGTCCCCTTGACGTACCTCGACATGACAGTCGTCGGAGAGCTGCTAAGGATGTCCTAGGAGGAATATGGGTTTACATTAGACAGCAGGATCACACTGCCCTTCGATGCAGCGGTGGAGTATGCCATCTGCTTGATCAGAAGAAATGCTTCAGAGGAAGTAGAGAGAGCGTTCCTGAACTCTGTAGTGATGTCTTGCCAATATCCAAGCTGTACGGTGCCACATGTAGCGCCGCACCAGCAGCCTGCAGTTTGTAGCTGCTGAATATAATGCTTTCCCTCATTGTTCTCCATTTTGCTTCTGAAAATAGTTCAACACCGAAGAATGGAAATTAAATATTATCATACCAACTTGTTGCATTATATGAAGTGTTATTAACTACAACTATATAGCATTAGGCCATAGGGTGCCACGAAGCGATTTACTTTAACCTCAGGATTCAGAGTGCAAATGTCTAGCTCCTATTCTATGATAGTAAATCACAAAATTATATTTAGTAATGAAGTAATTATTTCAAGGAAATAACAGCCGCCCAAACTCTTACGTTGTTTCATGATTTATCATATACGCTTCTCTCATTAATAGATATAAATGCAGAAGCAATTTGTTGTAAGTTTACTAGTCAGACAAGATATATTAGCAGAAGTTTCATGAACGACTTCAATGATGAACCCTCAGGGTAAAACTCTGGAAGGGCTGGTGTGTAAAAAAAATGTTGTAACGTTGCATGCAAGAATGAAGGATGCTTTCTGAGGTAGCGGCAAATTGGCAAGTTACCATATATCGAGGTAGCATTCTCATGCCAAAGAACCTTTCAATGTAGTAACAGGGTTTATCTAGATTTGGGGTAATGTCTGTTAGGAATAAGCAACTTGTATTCTCATGAGGTCATAGGCCGATATATATATACATGTACAAGTATGGAACATATGCAGGAAACCCCTCATACAACGGGATAAATACAAAGGGGTACATGACTTATATTATAACTCTAACACCCCCCCTCAAACTCATGGTGGATGAACAACACTGAGTTTGGAGAGATAAAAGCCATGTTGTGCTCTAGTCTGAGCCTTCGTCAGGAAATCCGCCAACTGTAACTCGGAAGGCACATACTGAAGAGCAATAACCTGATCCTGCACAGCAGCCCGCACATAGAAAGCATCAACACCAATATGCTTGGTGAGCTCATGCTTCACAGGATCGCGTGCAATGCTGATAGCACCTGTACTGTCAGATAAAAGTAGAGTCGGTGTAGTGACAGAAACACCAAAATCCTGAAGTAACCACCGTAACCAAGTCACCTCTGCCGTCAAAAGAGCCATTGCTCGCAACTCAACCTCGGCACTCGAACGGGAAACTGCAAGCTGTTTCTTCGTCTTCCAGGCAATGAGAGAACCACCAAGAAAAACACAGTAAGCAGAAAGTGAACGGCGATCAGAAGGATCACTAGCTCACGTAGCATCTGAATAGGCCTGGAGCTGGAAAGAACTGGAGCGAGGAAAGAATAGACGGTGAGAGATCGTGCCTCGAAGATATCGAAGAACACGAAGGAGATGACTATAATGAACTGAGGTGGGGGCAGAGACAAACTGACTCAGTATATGAACCGGATAAGAGATGTCCGGACGAGTGACAGCTAGATAGACAAGACTGCCAACAAGATGACGATAACGCGTCGGGTCAGGGAGAGGATCACCATCAGTAGCACGGAGGTGAACATTGAGCTCCATAGGAGTCTCAACAACGCGCTCATCAGTAAGAGCAGCACGAGCAAGAAGATCATGGATATACTTTTCCTGGGATATAAAAAAAGTCATCAGAGGTAGAAGAGACTTCAATCCCAAGAAAATAGCGAAGAGGTCCAAGATCAGACATAAGAAACTGCTCACTAAGACGGGCCTTTACAAAGGCAATATACTCGGGGTCATCCCCCGTGATGATCATGTCATCAACATAAAGAAGAAGAAGAGTCCGACCACGAGGAGAAAGGTGAATAAACAATGCTGGATCATGAGCACTTGCTAAAAAACCAGCAGCAGTGATCACAGAGGCAAAGCGCTCAAACCAGGCGCGGGGGGCTTGCTTAAGGCCATAGAGAGAGCGACGAAGACGACATACCATGCCATCAGGAACAGAATACCCAGGTGGTGGCTGCATGTACACCTCCTCACGCAGCTCACCATTAAGAAAGACATTCTTAACATCAAGCTGAGATATAGACCAGTGGCGTGCAGAGGCAACGGCAAGAAGTGTACGAACAGTGGTCATATGAGCCACAGGAGCAAAAGTCTCGTCATAATCATGACCATGCTCCTGCTGAAAACCACGAGCCACAAGACGAGCTTTGTGACGCTCAAGAAAACCATCGGAGCGAGTCTTAACCTTGTAGACCCACTTACAAGTGATCGGACGGACTCTGGGAGGAAGAGAAACAAGATCCCAGGTACCAGTGCGTTCAAGAGCAGCAATCTCCTCTGCCATCGCAAACTGCCATTCAGGATGAACAACAGCCTGACGATAAGAAGTCGGCTCAAGAACAGCAGCACCAGCGGTGGGAAAGCCAAAGCGATCAACAGGCGGACGAGGACGAGAACGCAAGCCATAAGTAGGCTGAGAGGAAGATGACGACCCATCCACAGAGGCATCAACTGGTCGTGGACGACGAGTGTAATGCTGAGGAAAAGATGGAATAATAGAAGGAGGAATCGGCAAGGTAGAATCAGGGGGTGGCGACGAAGAAGTCACCGGAGACGAAGTTGTAGAATCCGGTGACATGCTAGGCGAGGAGACCGGGGAGGATGGTGGCTGCAAATCAACTAGATGTGGAGAAGGAGAGGAAGTGGAACGGAGAGGTACAGTCTCGGCGGGGGTGATAGGTGAGTCAGGAAAAGTGAGGAAAGAGATATCCTGCACTGAAAAAGTCGAGGAAGATGGGCGTTGGTAGAAGGGACGAGACTCTTCAAAAGTCACATCTCGAGAGATACGCATCCGACAACCAATAGGATCCCAACAACGATAGCTCTTATGCTCATCACTGTAGCCTAAGAAGACACACTCAACAGACTGAGCGGTCAGTTTGGTGCATTCACGAGGGGCAAGAAGAACATAGCAAACACAACCAAACGAGCGAAGCATCGAATAATGATGGGGTTATGTACCTAGGGTAGGGTCATGGACCTGATCCAAGTAACTTACCCCAGGACATCCTTAGAAGAGGTCGCCTTCCAGTCGACCAACGAGGATTCACTCGACTGGTCTGAAGGACTCGACCACGAAGACTCACTCGACCACCAGGAGGTCAAGAGGCACTCTGCACTGCAACGGCCTGTAATCAAGTAGACTTTATGATAGTAAAGGCCTTTATGTGGGGCGTTACCAGTAACGCCCCAGACTTAACTCACCTTAAACCCTCTCCTACGTGGGCTGGCTGGGGTCCTGGCGCACTCTATATAAGCCACCCCCCTCCACAGGCAGAGGGGTTCGGCACCTTGTAATTCACACATTCATAATCCACTCGACCGCCTCCGGGCTCCGAGACGTAGGGCTGTTACTTCTTCCGAGAAGGGCCTGAACTCGTACATCCTTTGTGCTTACAACCTCTCCATAGCTAGGACCTTGCCTCTCCATACCTACCCCCCACTCTACTGTCAGGCTTAGAACCACGACAGTTGGCGCCCACCGTGGGGCAGGTGTTTTAGCGATTCTGTGGAGAAGTTGCGATTCTTCCGAGTACTCTCATCATGGTGTCTGCTGGAGTTTTGGTCAAGGGTCAAGAGATCCGTCTCGGCACCCTCACCTTCATCGCCGACGACTCCGCATGGCTCCAGGAGGCTCCACTCGACGTAGACGCGCTCCCCGTCCGCGGTGCGACGCATTTTCGCGCATGTGTCCGCGGCGTTCTGCTACGGCAACCGTCGACCCAGTATCGGTCGGCTCCTCCATCGTCCACCCTCCCGGTCTCCCGCCAGCGCAAGTGCTCGGGCCGGTCGAGCTTCAGCGATGGGTGAGTCACGCGGTGGCTCGCCAATCGGCCACTACACAAGTTGCGGCAATCGAGCCCAACGAATCTCTCTACGGCTTGTTCGATCAGTCGACTGGCTCCGAAGAGACTGCATCCGAGTGCGGAAGCAGTGATCCAGCGGCGGAAATCTTGATGGTCGACGGGCCCCACAGCCCTCCTGGCTTCGCCCGTGGTGGTGGAGCAGGTGACGGCGGCGACCCTGCACGAGACTACGAAGAGTACCAGCCCGAGCCACTCGACTCTCTGCAAAGAGAAGAGCTTCGCCGCAGGAACGAGGATCCCCTGCGTATTCCCATCGCAGGAGAAACCCCCGAGGCTCGTGCCTTGGAGGAGGCGCGTCTGGCCAATTTGGCCGAGCGCACTCGACTGGAGAACCTTCAGCGAGCACTCGACGAGCGCGCGCGGCAACGAGTTCCCGACACCAGTCGACGTCAACTCTTCCCGCCGACTCAGGTATATCGAACCCCAATTCAGAATTTAGCAGCTGCGACCCGTATAGCAGAGTCCATTCAGCCTTCGCAGTCGGAAGCTGGCAGAGGTTTGCTGCAGATCAGGGATCTGCTCCGGGCAGCAGGAGATCAGAATTCAGCCGTGTCTCAGTCGCGCAACAGAATTCACAGTCGATCTGTCACTGTGAATACGGTTCAGTCGGCTCACAGCCCCAGATCGCCTCCGCGGCGCGAAGGGCGTGAGAATCGGCGAGATCAATATGGCGACAGACTCGACCGAGATGATAGGCGTCGAGTGCCCTATTCCCCTCCGAGGGGTGGGTCTTACGCTCCTCGGCAGCCAGATGATAGGCGTCAGTACAGTACAGGGCGTAGGGTTCCAGTTGACCCCAGAGAGCCAGGCTTCGACGCGCGATCCATTATCGTGCAAGGGTTGGTCGACCGGAACAGAGCCCATCGAGGCGCACTCGACAGAGATGTACCCACGAGCAGTCGAGTACATGTTTCTGGTCCTGAATGTTTCAGCAGAGCTATCAGAGCCGCAGTTATCCCCCCCAATTTCAGGTTGGCAACAGGAGTCAGCAAGTTCACTGGTGAGTCTAAGCCTGAAACTTGGCTTGAAGACTACCGAGTGGCAGTTCAGATCGGTGGTGGGAACGACGAGGTGGCCATGAAGCATTTGCCCCTCATGTTGGAAGGTTCTGCCAGGGCATGGTTGACTCAATTACCTCCTAGCAGCATTTACACTTGGGAAGATCTGTCCCGAGTGTTCGTCAGAACGTTTGAAGGGACTTGCAAGCGACCAGCGGGATTGACAGAGTTGCAAGTCTGCGTGCAGAAAACTAATGAGACTCTCAGAGAGTATATTCAGAGGTGGATCACTTTGCACCACACTGTGGAAAATGTCTCTGATCATCAGGCAGTATGCGCCTTCAAAGACGGCGTCAAGAACAGAGAACTGAGTTTGAAATTTGGTCGAACCGGTGACATGACCTTGAGTCGGATGATGGAGATTGCTACCAAGTACGCCAACGGCGAAGAAGAAGACCGACTCCGAAGCGGCAAGCACAAGCCGAGTCAGTCGGAAAAAGGAAACACCAGTCGGAAACAGAAGCGGAAGGCTGAACCGGCAGCTCCTGGAGAGGCTCTGGCCGTGACTCAAGGAAAGTTTAAGGGGAAACCAAAAGGATCCTGGAACCCCAAGAAGGTAAAGGATAAAGAAGGGAACGACGTGATGGATATGCCGTGTCACATTCACACGAAGAAAGATGAAGAGGGGAATATCATTTACCCAAAGCACACCACTCGCCAATGTCGACTCCTGATCCAGCAGTTTCAGGGAAAACAGTCTAAGGACAAGGAGAAGGAGTCGGACAAGGCCGAAGACAAAGAGGACAGTGAGGGAGGATATCCGCATATCAACTCCACTCTGATGATCTTTGCAGATGTGGAAAGCAGAAGTCGACTGAAAGTGATTAACCGAGAGGTGAACATGGTTGCCCCAGCAAAGGCAAATTATCTGAAGTGGTCTCAAACACCCATCACATTCGACCAATCTGATCACCCGACTCATATTGCCACCCCCGGGAGGCAAGCTTTGGTGGTCGATCCAGTTGTCGAAGGCACTCGACTGACAAAGGTGCTGATGGATGGTGGAAGTGGGCTGAACTTATTATATGCAGACACATTGAAAGGTATGGGCATTCCGATGTCCCGACTGAGCACTAGTAACATGAGCTTCCATGGAGTTATACCAGGGAAGAAGGCCGAGTCACTCGGCCAGATAGCTTTGGACGTAGTGTTTGGTGATTCGAAGCATTTTCGCAAAGAAAAGTTGACGTTTGAGGTCGTGGATTTTCAAAGTGCATATCATGCCATTTTGGGGAGACCAGCCTATGCACGGTTCATGGCTCGACCATGTTACGTGTACCTCAAATTGAAGATGCCCGGTCCCAAAGGTGTGATCACTGTCACCGGTGATAGGAAAAAGGCAGAGGAGTGCTTTCAGAAGGGCTCCAAGATTGCCGATTCCCAAGTGACAGCGGTCGAGTTCGAAGAATACAAGCAAAACGCAGATCCGAGTGACTTGCTGCGATCCAAGAAGCCCGCCACAGAGTCTGCATTCCAGTCGTCCGGTGAGACGAAGCCTGTTCACATTCACCCGACCGACCCCGAAGCAGCTCCGACCCGCATCTCCACAACACTCGACCCAAAATAGGAAGAAGCGCTCATCCAGTTCCTCCGTGAGAACTGGGACATTTTTGCATGGAAGCCCGCTGACATGCCAGGTGTTCCCAGGGGACTGGCTGAGCATCGCCTAAGAGTCGACTCGTCTGCAAAACCAGTCAAAGAGCATCTTCGGCGGTCCGCCGTCCAGAAGAGAAAGGCCATCGGTGAAGAAGTGGCTCGACTGTTGGCGGCAGGATTTATCCGAGAGATATACCACTCCGAGTGGCTCGCTAATGTCGTCATGGTTCCTAAGAAGGACAAGTCGCTCCGAATGTGCATTGATTTCAAGCACATCAACCGGGCCTGCCCGAAAGATCACTTTCCTCTCCCTCGCATAGATCAAATTGTTGACTCGACCGCGGGATGCGAGAGGTTGTCTTTTTTAGATGCTTACTCCGGGTACCACCAGATCCGTCTGTACGGGCCCGATGAGGTAAAAACAGCTTTCATCACTCCATTCGGGTGCTTCTGCTATATCACCATGCCATTCGGCCTCAAGAATGCCGGAGCCACATTTATGCGAATGATTCAGAAGTGTCTACTCACCCAAATCAGTCGGAATGTGGAAGCTTATATGGATGATATTGTTGTCAAGTCACGAAAAGGTTCCGACCTGCTCGCTGACCTCGCCGAAACATTTGCCAACCTCAGAAGGTATGATATCAAGCTCAATCCATCAAAGTGCACATTTGGAGTTCCTGGTGGCAAGTTACTCGGTTTTCTCGTTTCCGAACGGGGAATCGACGCTAACCCAGAGAAGATTGGCACTATTCTCCGAATGAAACGCCCTGTGCGAGTGCACGATGTCCAGAAGCTTACTGGATGCTTGGCCGCATTAAGTCGATTCATCTCACGACTCGGTGAAAAGGCACTGCCTCTTTACCGACTGATGAAGAAGGCTGACAAGTTCGAGTGGACTCCAGAAGCTGATGCAGCGTTTGCCGAGCTAAAAGCTCTGCTCTCCACCCAGCCGGTGCTTGCTGCTCCAATCAGCAAAGAGCCTCTGTTGCTCTACATCGCAGCCACAGGACAAGTCGTCAGTACTGTGCTAACGGTCGAGCGGGAAGAAGAAGGAAAAGCTCTCAAAGTTCAGCGCCCAGTGTATTATTTGTCTGAAGTCTTGACTCCATCCAAGCAGAGATATCCTCATTATCAGAAGCTTGTGTATGGAATATACATGACCACAAAGAAGGTTGCTCATTATTTCTCTGACCATTCCATCACAGTCGTCAGCGACGCTCCACTATCAGAGATTTTGCACAACAGAGATGCAACTGGTCGAGTGGCCAAATGGGCGATTGAACTTCTTCCCCTTGATATCAAGTTTGAGGCAAAGAAAGCCATTAAGTCCCAGGCGATAGCAGATTTCCTCGCCGAGTGGATTGAACAACAGCAGCCGACTGAAGTTCACTCGGAGCATTGGACCATGTTTTTCGATGGCTCTAAGATGTTGAATGGTTCCGGTGCTGGGGTTGTCCTGGTTTCCCCCAGAGGAGATAAGCTCAGATATGTGCTCCAGATTCACTTTGATTCCTCCAACAATGAGGCAGAATATGAGGCCCTCCTATATGGGTTGCGCATGGCCATTTCACTCGGCGTCCGTCGCCTAATGGTCTATGGCGACTCGGATTTAGTGGTCAATCAGGTGATGAAAGAGTGGGACGTGAGAAGCCCAGCCATGACTGGATACTGCAGTGCAGTGAGGAAGCTGGAGAAGAAGTTCGAGGGGTTGGAGCTCCATCATATACCCCGACTGAAAAATCAAGCAGCTGATGATCTAGCAAAGATAGGTTCCAAGAGAGAAGCCATTCCGAGTGGTGTGTTCTTGGAGCATATACACACTCCGTCAGTCAAAGAAGATCCTTTCACCGAAGAAACTCCGCAGCCCAAGAGCGCCACAGATCCGACTGAAGTTGAAGTCCCAGCGGTGGTCGACTTGATCATGGAGGTTTTGGTGGTCATTCCCGACTGGACGATTCCGTATGTCGCATATATCTTGAGGAAAGAGCTTCCGGAGGATGAGGAAGAGGCTCGACAGATCGTCCGTCGATCTAAGGCCTTTACCGTAATCAAAGGACAATTATACAGAGAAAGCGCGACTGGAGTCGGTCAGAAGTGCATAACACCAGAAGAAGGTCGACTCATCCTCAATGATATTCACTCGGGGACCTGTGGTCATCATGCGTCCTCTCGGACCATCGTGGCCAAAGCATACCGAGCCGGATTTTACTGGCCCAAGGCGAATGAGATGGCAAAAGAGATAGTAGATAAGTGCGAGGGATGTCAGTTCTACTCGAATATGTCGCACAAGCCTGCGTCAGCTTTGAAGACCATCCCACTCGTCTGGCCTTTTGCAGTTTGGGGGCTGGACATGATCGGTCCTTTGAGAACAGGACGAAGTGGCTTCACGCATGTACTGGTGGCAGTCGACAAGTTCACCAAGTGGATCGAGGCTAAACCAATCAAGAGCCTTGACACCGGTACTGCTGTTAGCTTCATCAGGGAACTAATATTCAGATATGGAGTCCCGCACAGCATCATTACGGATAATGGGTCGAACTTTGACTCAGAGGAATTCAGAGCTTTCTGCGACTCCCAGGGCACACGGGTCGACTACGCATCAGTCGCCCATCCGCAGTCGAATGGACAAGCAGAGCGAGCTAATGGACTGATTCTCAAGGGACTGAAGCCTCGACTGATGCGTGATCTCAAACACGCGGCTGGAGCTTGGGTCGACGAACTTCCATCTGTACTCTGGGGACTGCGGACCACGCCTAATCGGTCGACCGGAAGAACTCCATTCTTCTTGGTCTATGGAGCTGAAGCAGTCTTGCCGAGTGATCTTCTCCACAATGCTCCTCGAGTTGAAATCTACAACGAAGCAGAAGCTGAACAAGCGCGGCAGGACGCAGTCGACCTTTTAGAGGAAGAAAGGGAGATGGCTCTGATCCGGTCGACCATCTACCAACAAGATCTGCGGCGTTTCCACGCCCGAAATGTGAGAGGTCGAGCCTTCCAGGAAGGGGATTTGGTTCTCCGAGTGGATCAGCACAAACCACACAAGCTTGCTCCTTCTTGGGAAGGCCCCTTCATCGTCACCAAGGTTCTCCACAACGGGGCGTACCGTCTTTACAACGTCAAGCATAATATCGACGAGCCCCGAGCTTGGAACGCGGAGCTACTCCGCCCATTTTACACTTAAGCTTTATCACTCGGATGAGTTGCAATAAAATACTTCTGTAGTTCATGGACCTCAAAATAATAAGCGTCATAGTTCCTCCATAATATCTGTCACTTTTTATTTTTTGTCCAATGAAATTCCCCTCAGTGGGTGACTTAGCTGCGAATCCGTTTCGCCTAAGTTTGTAAAAATCCTACCGAGTGGTGAGCCAGACTCCCACTCGGAGGCTTAGCCGCGAATCCGTTTCGCCTAAGTTATCAAAATCCTACCGAGTGGTGAGCCAGACTCCCACTCGGAGGCTTAGCTGCGAATCCGTTTCGCCTAAGTTATAAAAATCCTACCGAGTGAAGAGCAACCCTCTCACTCGGGGGCTTAGCTGCAGTCCAAGCACTCGCCTAAGTTGTGAAAATCCTACCGAGTGGTAAGCCAGCCTTCCACTCGGAGGCTTAGCTGCAGCCTCGTGCTCGCCTAAGTTATAAAAATCCTACCGAGTGAAGAGCAACCCTCTCACTCGGGGGCTTAGCTGCAGTCCAAGCACTCGCCTAAGTTGTGAAAATCCTACCGAGTGGTAAGCCAGCCTTCCACTCGGAGGCTTAGCTGCAGCCTCGTGCTCGCCTAAGTTATAAAAATCCTACCGAGTGAAGAGCAACCCTCTCACTCGGGGGCTTAGCTGCAG